>NW_016162344.1:21230-31770 GCF_001687245.7 Rhagoletis zephyria | reverse complement strand
GAACGAATGGCTGAAAATTTAAAAAATCGGAAAATAACCACGCCCACATCCCATATAACGGTAATTTAGAGAAATACGAAATCTTCTATAAATCAGTAAATACTTTAGCTATGTTTGAAATAGGGATGCACCCCTGCTTACCATGTAGCGGTAGTTTTCGGAAAGGTGAAAAAACTATATTGGATACTTGCGCCGGGAATCGAATGCTCGGCTCCGTCTAAACTTAGTCTTTTTTACTTGTTTTAGTTTAAAATTTTAGTATAGTAAAGTGCAAATTTAATTAATTTAATTTAACTGTATCAGGGTGCCAACCAAAAAAGATAGAATACAAGATTGCGCCCATCAGATACGATTTTTGAAAGTAATTTTTGCGTGACGTCACACTGGTGCAGCTGCGAAAGAGAAATGCCAAAACGCGACCAAGAATGGGAGAATAAGAAGAAATTTTGCAAGAGAAACATAAACAAGTTGCACAAGTGTGACGTCATAAAAACAGCGATTCTGTCAAATTCACTGAGAGCGGAATAGCGGTACCGAGATGGGCGCTACCTTTCTTTTCTACATCGTGGGTGCCAACATACTTTATTGTTGCTTATTATTGCTCTCAGACAGGCATGAGAGAGAGTGAGTAGGACATTAAAAACAGGAGTTTCGAATATATAGACATCAAAATACAATTAAATAGTCGAATTGTTAAAAACTGAAAGAGGGACTGGCTTGTTTGATATAAATTAATGGCGTTTTCTTTTCTCAAAATAACGTTGGCCTGTTTTCTTCAGCCCTTTCAAAGCTTCACGTGTTCATTTCTCAAACTATCGCCCTCCGACTAAGCAAAATACCGATTAATAATATACCATACGAAAAGTAACCTAATACAAATGTTACACTATAAGGCAAAATTTTCCAATAAAAAATAAATGTTTGCTTGTTTTAGTATCAGAGTGTCCAGATTGTTCGAAAAAAAGCGCAATTTCTGAAAAAAATCGCCAATTTTTTTTAAATAAAATTCACGAAATCGGTTTAATAAATCTATTATTTTAAAAATGAGATCTTGTTATAATATAGTTTTTAAAACCAAAAACGAATATAATACCTTCAGAGGGTAATAATAAATAACACAACTCACTTCTATAATAGTGATGTACAAACAATTTTCTTTAAAAATACGCACTCATATTAATTTATTAATCGCACAATCCGCCTTTAAGAGCTCGGCGCTAAAAATTAAATAAAACCCCATAATAAGGCGAGATCAGCTAAATATTTCCACAATTTCTTCAAAATCACCTATAGTGTCTTTACATTTCTGTTGTTGTCATATATTGAGCTATTCAACCGGATTAAATTGTTTTTGAAATTTTTTTTCTAGGCATTGTGTATATCTCGGAAACCTATTAGAAAATACTCGTTTTAAAGAATTTTATATTACAGTTTAAGATTTAAGCCTTAAAATGTGAGTGGAAATGTCTCACCCGTCACCGTGGAATGAGCCTTATTTATTTTTTGATGTTGGTCTGAAACTGAGCTAGAACACAAGTCCTGCGGAATGGTAGCGCCCACTGCTAACCATTACAACACAGCGGTCGATAACATTGTGGCGTTTCAACACCGCTCAACAAAAATCGCTTTTTTTTAACAATATAGTTCTGCGTAGTGGTAAATGTAAATATAAATCAAATAAAACACCTCTTTGAGGTAAAATTTTCGAGTGATGAAAGCTGAACTAGAAACTTAAAATGTATGATATCAATTTCGCGATGAAAATTATACGCATTTTTTTAACTGCCCTGGAAACTGGCGCAAAATAGTTTTATTCATTTTGTTAAAGTTCTGATTTGTTCGTGTTGTGTTTCTAAAGGTAGACAGAACTTCGCAACGTTCCGAATAAATAACATTATTTTGCGTCAGTTTCCTGGGAAGTTAAAAAAAATTCGAATAATTTTCGTCACGAAATTGATATGATACGTTTTGTGTTTCTAGTTCAGCTTTCGTCACTCGAAAATTTTACCTCAAAGAGGTGCTTTGTTTGACATCAATTATTTTAGGATAGCAAATTTAAAATTAACGAAAATCCAATCAAAAATCTAAGTGTTTTATTCTTCCCAAATAAATTCCTAAAAACCCTATCTAAATCTAAATGATTTATTCAAATATTTAACATTGAATTCAATTCCATTTGAAACATATAATTTTTTTTTAAGTTTTACTTCTAACACGAGTACGGTGCTGCACTCGCCTTTTTATACCCGAGCGCACTTGTGCACAAGGGTATTATAACTTTGCTCACATAACGGTTGTTTGTAACAGCCTAAACGAATCGAGACAGATATAGACAAATTTATATATAAACAAGTAAGAAAATCTAAGTTCGAGCGGAGCCGAACATTAAATACCGACGCAGGTATTAAATATATGTTTTTCTCCTTTCCGAAAGCAACCGCTAGATGATAAGCCACGGTGTATCAATTTTGAGTAAATTAGCGTCCTTAAATTTCGAAATATTGAAGTTTCGAGCATTTCTGAAATTTACCGTTATATGAAAAGCGGCCGTAATTTTAGTCCGATTTCAATAATTTTCAACGTTTTACTTTTGCTTTTATGTGGCAAGCACAATAACCATACCGAGTTTGGTACAAATTGGTAAAACGGTTACCGAGATTATGTGACCATAAGTGGGCGGTGCCACGCCCATTTTCCAAAATTTTACCATATACGTGTTTCTAGGTAAAGAATTGTTGCAAGCATCAATTCTGAATAAAAAGCTTTAATATTTACTGATTTATCGAAGATTTCGTGTTTCTCTAAATTACCGTTATATTGGATGTGGGCGTGGTTATTGTCCGATTTTAAAATTTTTCGGCCGTTTGGGGGTTGTGGCTGCGCCCATTTTTCAACTATTTACAATATTCTTATTTCTAGCCTAAAAACGATTGTAAATATCAATTTTGAGTGAATAAGCTTCAGTAGTTACTAAACTATCGCAGTTTTCGTATTTCTGAAAACTACCATTATGTGGGAGGTAGGCGTGGTTTTTGTCCGAATTGGCCCATCCGTCCTTGCCGAAAAGAAGAACACACACCAAGTGTCGTTAAGATATCTCAATTTTTACTCGACTTATCGTGTGCACAGACGGACGGACGGACAGACAGTGACCGCTTAATCGATTTCATATATCATCATTTATGCATACATTTGTCTATATCTATCTCGATTCGTTTTACCTTTTACAAACAACCGTTACGTGAACAAAATTATAATACCCTTGTGCACAAGTGCGCTCGGATCTAGAAATGCAGGATTTTCATAATTTTTGCATAAAATATGAAATTTGGGTTTAAATGGTGTTTGTAAGTAATCAACTATACTTTCATTAAAAATAATAAGCTAAAATCTCGCGTCCCAGTTCATCTTTAGGTCACGGTAGATTCACATAAAATAAAAATCATTGAAATCGGCCCGTATTTTAAGACTTTTCGGATTAGAGAAAATTATTTAAATTTTATATACTTAACACAGCCCGTCATGAAAATTTTCTCCGAGATAATGCTAGCAGAAAATAGATTTTGGGTCGCCAAATTTGTAAAAATGGAAACTTATTTGAACATATATTTGAATTTTAATAAAATACGGCAAATAGTTAATTCGGCTAAAAACGCCTAACTTTTTTTTTGTAAAACGGCCAACAAATCGGCTTCCGGCTAAATCAAATTTTCTCCGGTTGTTTGCTATCGCAACCGGCCAAATTTAGCTGGAAAACTGCTATACTGGCAACACTGGTTGTCGCCTGTTAAAAAAATCAACTTAGATTAAGGCAATTGGTAATTGAAATATGTGCCACAATTTGGGTGTCAGTTAGTTAACTTATACGCAAGGTACGTTAAACATTTAAATATTGGAGTCAAACGAAAGAGTTTTAAGAAATCTTTAGCTTGAATTCAACAAATATTTTTGGGGTATTTGAAGAGGGTTGCAACTAGGGATGTTGCGAATGTGGAATTTTAGACATCCGCGAATGCGAATGCTGATGCGATATCTAACAGCCAAAATCCGCGGATTCGAATGCGAATGCGGATGTCAAGTATTTTTAAGAAACAATTAGAATCTAGCATAATAGCGACGCCAAACCAGATGTGGCAGGTTTTTCTAAAGCTTTTAAAAAGAATTCTTCATTCTCATTACTTTGGCTATCTCGAATTTGAGGAATCTGTAACTTCATCAAGGTTTTTCGATTTAATTTCTGTAATTAATTTTTAATACTTTCTTCTGCGACTGGTTTGAAAAATTTGTGCCTTTAGCGAGCTAAATATTTAGGTGGATATGAAAAATAAATTATTATTTTCCAGGAATGAAAATTTTGAACAAAATTCTGATTCCAAAGTCGTGGCTGCCAGCCGAATCGGATCAGAATATTGTTATTTTCAAAAATAAAGCATACTGTTTTTAATAAGCATTTGAATCTCAGATACTTACGTAATTCTTATCTTATTAAAGGTCAGACCTATAGTTTTTTAATTATTTGAGCATCGATTCTCTTAATAGCCAGACGTTTATCATTTCTGCTGGAAATTCCTATTGAAGGAGCTTACTCCTTGACTTTAAATAGCAAAGAAGGGACAGTTTTACCACAGAATTCTTAGCCAAGGATCCAATGTATATCCCTATCAGGGTTGTTGCGAATATTCGCATTCGCAACAGCGGAGCTTCCGCATTACTTTTAACATTCGCATTCGCAATAATCAATGCGGAGCTTTTGCGAATGCGAATATTGTGCAAGTGCACTGATGAAACATATATCCGGCAAACAAAATTAAAATTTTAGCTAATATCTTTGGCCTGTGGAGATGCTACGTTAAAATTGTCACCCTAAATCCCCCCTCTTTTGTAATTTAAAGTCAAAGAGTAAGATCCTTAAATAGGTATTTCTAGCGGAAATGTTCAACGTCTACCTATAACGAGAATCGAAAATTTGCACGGTAAAAGATAACCTTTCATTAAGGTAAGAATTATGTAACTATCGATCATTAAAAAACTGGATACATCGCTAGTTTTTTTCTACATAAGTGTAATAATTTTTTTTGTTTCATAAAATGGCTTATTATGATTAAGTTCCGTGTTTTCTTTTATTACTTTGCAGAAAAACACTGTTTTTACTACGCAAATACTCCTCTGTGTGCTCGAAAACAACAACATTTATTTTAATTTTGTGATAATTGTCAAAATTTGCATGTAGCGAAATAAAAGTAAAATGGAATGTGAAAAAGTCGACAGGCAAGTTCACAAATCAAATAAGAATCATTTCAAGGCGAATTTAACATCTATTGAGTTAGTATAGTAAGGGCGTAACTCACCTCTTCGCTTAAATACAAAAAGCCGTAACTAACTAAAAATCAAAAATTCACCGTTTGATAGATTTTGATGCATTTCATCGAATCATAAGTCCCCACATCGTTTTATGCAATAAAAAGAGTTTAGTTAGTTGTGGCTTTTTTGCATTTCAGCCACAATGTGAAATGCGCCCTATCCATACTATATTAACGATATGTTGAAAATTTGCGTACATTTGCTTCAAAATAGCAAAGCACATTGAGCACATGGAATGAAAAAACAAAACGGATTTGATATGGTACTGACGGCGGTGAGTAAGTAATTGTGACTTCCGGAAATTAGGAAAAGATGATCTCAACTAATAAAAAAAAACTAATTAGAAGCTATTCATTACAGGTGAACCATTTCAAGGAGTCACCCGGGAATTCAAATTATCATAAAAAATGGGGTACCTTTTTAACAAAATAACAAGATTTTAAACTAATTCGGCTGGCAGCCACGACTTTCACGACTTTTCTTCGAAATTTTCATTCCCAGAAAATCACATTTTATTTGCCATATCCACCTATTTACAACCTCGTTATAAGCACACATTTTTCAAACCAGTCACAGAAGAAAGGACTAAACTACAAAAACTAAAATCGAAAAGCGCTGATGACGTTACAGGTTCTCCAAATTCTGAAACAAATAAAAGAATGAGAATGAAGGATTCTACGGAAAATAACGGTGGTTAAACAACGATATTTTCATGATGCTAGATTATGAAGATGAAAGGCAGGAGGATACAATCGACATTTGCAGCGCCGATGCAATTCTCAGAAACTAGTTATTGGAGAGAATTTACAATTTTGTCAAGTTTCAAGTTTTTTAAGTTATTCGCCTTGAGCGAGTAGTTATTTAGTGGCGCAGGTTTTATTTACGACACTTTAAGAAACAGGCTTTAACCCAATTCCAATTTTTAAATTCAAGTACAAAATTAAAAAAAAAAATATTATTTAAACCCACCTAAATTATTCTTAAAAATACTTGACATCCGCATTCGCATCCGCGGATGTTAGCTTTTAAACATCCGCATCCGCATTCGCAGCCGCGGATGTCTAAAATTCCACATTCGCAACATCCCTAATCCCTATGAAAAAATATTGCCCGACAAGTAAACAAAATTATTGTTTTTAAAATTAAATAATAAAATAAATAATAAATTCCCCAAAGAGCCCAATTTGAAATTATTGAAACGAATATATGTAACATCAAAAGCAATTTGGTTAAGAATTACAGTGCACACTTTCTTCAATTGTGTCTATTAGTTTTTTTAAGATTGGTCCAAAAAAGTCATAATAAAGAAAGAAAGCAATGCAGGTGTTTAAAGCACAGAAAAAAAAACATTGTTAAAAAGACTATGTTCTCTTTGACGTACGTCGAAGGTCAAGTAGAAGCTGGAACTTGCATGGCTGCCCATTGATAGCACGGTTATATAGCTTAAGAAATAATATATTTGAAGATATTTTTATCAAAGTTGATAAATATGACATTTGACCAGTTTTGTTACACAAATACTCCCACGAACACAGGCAAAAATATTGGCTACAATTTGTCATTTTGTTTGCCATATATACGTTTTATCGGTGCACTTGCACAACAATCGCATTCGCAAAAGCTCCGCATTGATTATTGCGAATGCGAAAGCGAATGCGAATGTTAAAATTAATGCGGAAGCTCCGCGGTTGCGAATGCGAATGCGAATATTCGCAACAACCCTGGTTGCTACCATTTAAAAAAAAAAAATTATTTAAAAACGTGAATGAAATGGGTTTGAAAAGGCTGTACATATATCTTAATTAAAATATTTATCAGAATGTGAGGCGAAGGAAGTTTAGAAAGGTTTTAACCAGGAACCGTAATTAGCAGTTATTTTGTTCCAACAGTTAAACTTGGCCAGATATTTTTTAAGTTCGAAATAAAAGTCTTTAGTAAACAAACCACTTATCCAAATTAAACAAATTTGGGAGCAAATGAAAGAGGACTTAAATAGCTTTTAAACAGAAATAACGATCGAAGGCTAGCACTTCCATTTATATATTTTTTTTATAATTAAATACAAAAGAAATGCATATACCCGACCCAAGGTTTGTTCTATGGTAATTAAAAAACATTTTTTAATTAAATATTTTTCAATAGCTGGCTTTCTGCTGACTTTCCTCGTTTAAATATATTAGTTTTAAATATATTTTAATTCTCTTTCAGTTGATACCAAACATGTTTAATTTGGATAAGCGGTTTGTTTATTATTAGGAAAGGACTTTTATTTTCGACTTAAGCTGTTGAAAAAAAGTAACTCTCATTTACCGTCCCCGGTTTTAACTTGAAAATATTTTGACGACTCTTCAAGGAAGAGGGTTGCTACCTGTTTGAAAAGTCGAATTTAATGAACTTATATCTGTAAGTGCAAATCTACTATGTATTATTACTATCATATCTGTACAAACTTTGAGCACTCCCTAAATATATTTTGATTTCAAAATAAAAAATAGGGGTAGATTTTTTTTCGATATAGATCAATCCTAGGGTGTGCCGGTATTAAAACTCCGACTTTATTTTTTTGGACCGCTCTAATCTATATGTATACGTGTGTATTTAAAAGTTTATAAAGATAACTACGAAAAATAAAGCGGGAACGAAAAGCTTTATTTGTTTTTCAAACAATATAATTCAACGAAATCTACCAAAATGAGAAAAAATTTACCTTTTTACCAACCCAAGTTTTTTCTACCAATTTTGGTAACAATTTACCAAAGTGGCAACCCTGCATATGTATTATATATGGGGCATTCCATTGTGACCAGCGGGAAATTTGAATCCAGAATATGATCAACTCTTAATTATAACTATGTCGTCGGAACTTATATTGAAATATATTTTTTAACATAGATAAGTAGCTAGTGTATAAAATTCCTTAAAAAAATTCCAACTAATTTCTGAGTTCTTTGTAACTATTTGTAGAATGAATGTACACTGAAAAATCCCTCTGTTTTACCTTTGTACACTCAAAGACCAATTTTAGCCAAACTACTTAGTTTTTAAGGCAGATTTTTGTACGTTGTAAAATATATACTATACTCTTTCGTCTTCATTAAAAACTAGGCCGATATAACCATCATAGACATATTAAAGAATATTGCAAGTTGTGACTGGTGGGACGGGCTTTTGTGACTGGTGGGACAAAAACAAAATTAGGTAAAACTGAAATAATAGAAACCAGTAACTGCAAGCAAAAATAATGCAAATAAAAGAAACAAACAATTTAATAATAAAATCTCAATAAACTCTATTTATTAAAATCAAAATTAAGGAATCTTCTTTTCTGCAACTAAAATAAGAGTAAATTATGATCATTTATTAAAAACTTCTTTAAAACTATTAACATTTTTCAAAAAAGTTAACATTTTCTGTTTTGAAAACTTCCAGTGCCTGAATCGGTTTTGGCGTTTGTTTTTTGCCCAACCTGTTCCTTTGGATCACCATTCTGATCTGGAGTATACAGCAGAGTCGCTTAACCGTCCTTCTTGAATCATTAAAACCTTTTTGGATTGGAAAGATGTTGCAGTCAAGGCATAAATGACAGTTTTGTTTCCTTTGGGTTTAAAATGGTGGTGTCTCTGTACATATGGGATCGGTTTAATGTGTTAGCAGCACTCATCAATGCTTTTTAGATGTACTTCAATATCAGCAACAGCAATAAAGAGAATATGAAATCGATTGATATCTTTTGATACTAAGTACTCGTAGCAGTCCCAGCTAATCTTAATGACTGCTTTTCTTGCTATTATAGCAGACCAAAGGGTTCTTTTTGCTGTTGCTCCGATGCCATCAACTGCTCCCTTACCATGGCCAGAGGCAAAAAAACTCCAACTAATTTCAGCACGCCAGTCTAATACAGAGTAGCATGGGGTCGACAATGTAAATCGATTTTTAAACTGCGCAGCACATCCATCAGAACAAATTGTGACTTTCTTGAGGTTGGCAAAACGAAATTTTAAATCATCAATAATTTTTTTTATGAACAACCATACAGAATATTTATCGTGGGTTAATTCATTGCTGATGATTACGTAGGAATACTTTTCTTGACCATGCACGTCCTTTTTATCAGAGTCACTTGAGGATGGCTCCAGTGTGCAGATTGAATTTCATCCTAATTTAGAATAGCAAAATTTTCTGCGAAGTCGATTTGAAGTACTACTTCTTCGGGCGTACTTTCTTTAATTTTTGTTTCAAAGTATTTATATTGTTCGTTTTTTACAAAAACATGCAACTTGAACTTGAGTGTTTTACTATCGAGTTCTTTTATAAGATCTTTTACGGTTCCAGGAGCATTTATTATTTGGAGTCTATTTTCGACGGATTGCCACTGTTTCCATGCTACCTTTAATGTTGTATCTAATACTCGTGGAAGAATATCCGAAATTACGTTACAGTTCGAACATTCCCCAGTAGACTTTTCGTCTGATAATAAGTAATTTTACTCAAGTGCAATTTCGAAAAACCGTCCAAAGTGTATTTTTGCTCTATAATTATCTATAGATTCCTACAATTGTCTTCACTTTCCAGAAAAGCAATGAAAATTCATTGACACAGTTGGCGTGGTTTGACTCTTCTACCTTATTAAATATTTAGCAACAGAAGCCAAATCAAGAGTATTTATATTTTTGCTGTCTGTCTGTCTGTATAGAAATAGAAATAGAAAACAGTTTTCACCTATGTATTTTCACCGATGATATTTAATAACCTTGGTTCGAAAGAGTAATTCGTTTCAAATTATTCAAATCGGACTAAAACTGAACCGGTTTTCCCTATAACGGTAATTTTCGGGTATACGAAAACTCCTATATTTCAGTAACTGAGGTCGTTAATTTACTCCAAGTTAATAATTCCAATGATCTCTTAACAATAAATAAGACTGCTACAGACTTTCAGGTAGTTTAAAGAAAGTTGGAACGACCATAGTTGATACCTGAGCCGGGTATATAAAATTCGGTATCGCCCGAACTTATACTTCTTTACTTGTTACACTGGACCACAAATTTCAACTTTTTCTCTTTACCAGAAACGCCGTTATGAAATTCTTATGTAAAATCACCCCCTGATTCCGAAAATCAAGGTTATTTTTAATTCTATGGTACCGTTTTTGAGATATTTGCAATTTACCGTTTTTGCA
>NW_016162344.1:15459-18787 GCF_001687245.7 Rhagoletis zephyria | reverse complement strand
AAAAACGGTAAATTGCAAATATCTCAAAAACGGTACCATAAAATTAAAAATAACCTTGATTTTCGGAATCAGGGGGTGATTTTACATACGAATTTCATAACGGCGTCTCTGGTAAATTTTGGCCGTCGACCAGTGTTATTGAATGAATAGTCACTTACAATAAAATTTGTCAGCTACAGATGTGAAGAGATTGACAGTCATAATTTACATATGTATTGATCTACGACCCATTAGAACTTGAAGGGAGATCTCTTTATGTGAGGAATAAAAGATTACTCACTTTGGCCTGATTTCGGAGGAATCAGAGAGATTTGTCGGTATTGTACTCCTTTATTACTCGTTTAGGAGCCAAATGGGAGATCTCCTATGTGAGCAATAAAAGAATCCTCCCTGAGACATAATTTGGAGTAATAAGCGAGATTTTTCAGTTCTGTACTCCGGTTTTACTCGCTTAGAAGTCAAATGGGAGATCTCCTACGGGAGCAATAAAAGAGTCCTCCCTGAGACATGATTTCGAAGCAACAAGCGAGATTTGGCTGTTTCGTACTCCGTTACTACTCGCTTAGGAGCAAAAAGCGAGGTCTCCTAAGCGAGACATCCAAGAGTATGCCTTTTAATTTATAGGGCAGGTATATGCACCTCGTTCAAATCAATTTTGTATTTTTTGAAAAATGTATTATGAATAAAATAAGACAGATAGGTAACTTATACATTTGTAAATATGTACATACGTACATATTTCTTGATGAAAAAAATATAATCTTGAAATAATAAAATAAATTGGACATCCAACATTATGATCCATCGGTATGTATGCCAAAATTTGTTTAAACTTTTTCATGATTTCATTATTTAATTCAAAATGCATTTCAGATGGTGACACCTTGAGATATTAGAGCTATTACGTTTCTGATCCTGTCCCGTTCAGAACTTTTATTGGGTGTCGAGAGGTAAGAGTCGCATTTGCCATTAAAGGATTTTGAAATCTGAATATGTAAATACCTTGAAGTGGTAATTATTGCTCCAGCTGGCTTGAAATTTATCGAAACAACAAGGAATTTGACAAATCGCCTACAGCCTGACTGTGGGAATGAGAGAATACCTGCCTGAAATCGGCCGGAAGCTGTTAACAATTTGATGCGTTTCATTTTTGTGGACTCGCATGTGAATACCGGTCAATTACCAATAAAGTATTTTCGCCACATAGCGAATCATAAACATACTTTCATGGTATATCTCGCCGTTCTATGTTTGTAATGGTTACTTTTCATATAATTTTTCTGTACTATTATTAAATAAGCATTATTTGTACATATATGTATGTTTTATCTAGTGTAAGATGTTATATTAATGTGCACATGTGATAAAAAAATTAAATGGAATGCGTAAATATCAAAATTTGTTTTGCTTATGACGGATGCTCATTATGGAGCAATGTGGAAGTTGTAATCTATTACTCCATGAGGAGGAATTTAAAAGGAGATAAGCCATCTTTTATTGCTCGTAACGGAGGCTTGCGGGATGCCTCTTATGGAAGTACTCCCTTATTGCTCGTTCGAGAGGAATGTGGGATGTTTTTCTTTGTGCACTCCCTTGTTGTCTTTTTGGGAGGTTATTCTGAGAGTACTCCCGTATTGCTCGCTTAGGAGGTTTTTCGGATGCTATTTTTGTGTGTGATCCCTGATTGCTCGTTTAGGAGGTAAACGGGATTACTCGCCCTCCTAGGGCATACAATGTTAAAGGGAGTATACAATATTACATGCTTATACACAGAAGCATATGGAGCAATGGGGAGTATTAGTATACTCCCGAGGGAGTACTCAACGAGCAATCGTACGATGCTCCCAAGTTCTACTGGGGAGTCCCCTTTTTAACTGAGATGACTAACCTTTTCGAGTTTTCCGAATCAGTTAAATAAAACTCAACCTAAAAGGTAGTACAAAATATTACGAAGAAGTACATTTGACTGTACTTGGCTTTATATGATGGTTATGATTGTCCTAAAGTTAACCTAGATATTAACAGTTGAACGTTTTTAGGTTTGGGATTTAAAATTACACCATGTTTAATTCTCTATGAAAAACATGTTCAAAAAAAATTTGAGGTTTTCAGGAACTATTTTTAAAATGTTTTCTTTTTTTTTATGATGAAGTGGTTTATTTTGTGAGAGCCAACAATCAAGTCTCTACGATGAACACAACTTGAGATATAACAATTTGAAGAAGTTCATGATTATTTAGTCAGAATCACGAAAAAATCCAAAATTTGACAGATCATATATCCGAAGAACGGTGTTGGTGTTCGATATGAAAAAGAGTGCCTCATATATATGTAATAGGCTGAGTCGATTTTGTATGGGGGAAAAAAAGTTATTTGACCGCATTGTAATAGTAATATTATGATGTCTTAGGTATAAGCCAATTGTTAATGGCCAAGAAAAATTAATTTAAAACTTATCTTTAGCCAGCGCAATCGAATCAAAGTGTATGAATTTTGAAAGTGAAACTTTGGCTTGTAATATCTATGGAATGCGTTATTGTTATAAACAGGGTGATACACCAAATTAAGGGTTATTAAATTTAGTACCTCACGTTCATTTACCATTTTTCAATAAGTCTAATAGTTTTTAAGATATTAACATAAAACTTACAAAAGCAATAATTTTCCCTTATGAATTTTCAATTCTTCATTACTTCAGCAACCAGGTGAAAAATAAAAAAAAGTCAGAAGAGATTTATTTCAATCGTTTTAATGATTTCGTATGTTTATATAATATTAAAAGGACCATGGACTTGGTCACGCCGATTTGGTCAGTTTTCAAGATCGTGGTGAATGAAGTCAAACATGTATTGTCAAAGATTAGGAATCATTTGATAAGTTAATAGTAGTTTCCAGCATATAAGTATTTGCACACATTAACATAATACAATTAGGGTGAGTCCATTTATGCAGTATTGCAAAATGGTGCGGAATGGTTTCATTAGTCACCGAAGAAGCACATTTTTCGCGGTTTCTAAATTTACCGTTATATGAAAGTAGGGGAAGTGCATTAAGTGTTAAGATATATGTACATAAATATTTTAGTTAAAAAATAAATGTTTTTGTTATTTTTTTTTTGGCCTTATCACAATTATGCTCAACAATTTATATTGAGCTCGAGGCCGTTTTTTTAATGAAAATTTATTGTGGAAAAGCTACAATAATTTGAAAAAATGGTAGAAGTGATAGCTATTTCGGAAATCACCACATTTCCTCATCAGACTTCTTTCAGTAGGATTCGAACCGACGATCCCACTGACTCAGCCAGTTGCCTATGCACCGTGCTAAG
>NW_016162344.1:15015-15211 GCF_001687245.7 Rhagoletis zephyria | reverse complement strand
GTGCATAGGCAACTGGCTGAGTCAGTGGGATCGTCGGTTCGAATCCTACTGAAAGAAGTCTGATGAGGAAATGTGGTGATTTCCGAAATAGCTATCACTTCTACCATTTTTTCAAATTATTGTTGCTTTTCCACAATAAATTTTCATTTAAAAAACGGCCTCGATCTCAATATAAATCGTTGAATATAATTGTGAT
>NW_016162344.1:0-14855 GCF_001687245.7 Rhagoletis zephyria | reverse complement strand
AAAAAATAACAAAAACAAATAACTTAAGGACGAGCACACCTAAAAGTTAAACATTCTAAAATAGAATTATTAGCAAACAAAAAAAAACCAACAATACCAACGGATCAAGTGAATTGCAGCGGAATAGCTGCGCTTGATTGTGTTGGCATAACAAAAATGAAAATAGTGGAAAAAAGCAAACGATAATTTACAAGGCGTACTTAGCACGGTGCATAGGCAACTGGCTGAGTCAGTGGGATCGTCGGTTCGAATCCTACTGAAAGAAGTCTGATGAGGAAATGTGGTGATTTCCGAAATAGCTATCACTTCTACCATTTTTTCAAATTATTGTTGCTTTTCCACAATAAAAATTTTCATTTAAAACGGCCTCGAGCTCAATATAAATTGTTGGATATAATTGTTATAAAGGCCAAAAAAAAATAACAAAAACAGAGTTACTGATTTATGATAATAATAAGACGAAAATCGTTCAGATTATAAACAAATTATTTTAAAATAAAAAAAGTTTGAACAAAATTTTTTGTAATTTTCCTATACATATTTGCAATTTTTATATTGTATGCATAAACTTAAGTAAGCTAATTAGTGTTTCTAGAAGTTGTGCCTGTTCAGTGTTTCTATACTCATTTGCATAAAAAAATTGTTCCACGATGATGGAAAAAATGGCTTTTCTATTAGAGCTACCGAAATCGTTCCAAAATTTGCAAAAATTCGCAAACTATAGCTAATATTAAAAAAGATTAGAATATTTGGAAACAGCGACATAAATGCACGCCAGCAATATTAATGCTGTTCTTTACATCTTTTGAATATAGGCCAGTGGAATTATCAAGAGAACAATTAAAATTTTATTGAAAACAGATAACTTTGAGATTAACGATAAACTAAAGGGCTGCGAGAAATGATATTTGACTTTTTCTTTTGAGTTAACGGTTTCAGTATCTAAAATATGAATCAACCGTTTTACTGAACCCAGAATTTTCAACAAGAATTGGTCTTATTCGACTAGTGTGCTGTGGATCACTTGGCGGTCGATGGCTCTTACAATTAAAATAAAAGACTAATATTTTGCAAGCTTGTTGTTGACTTCATGATATATTGAATATATTTTCATTATTACCAAGGGATTTGAGAAAAATTAGATTTTCGACCCGCCCTAGTATGCATGCATTATTTGCATTAATCGATTATATTTTATTTACGCTTTCTTAAAAGTTTTCGATCGCAGAATTTGCAATGCATGCATAAGTATTTAAAATCCATACAAATTACCAGTTTTTTTGTACGCATGCAAACATAGGAATGCATCTAAGTATACATACGTACATACATTTATATATATATGCAAAAAATTAGTTTTTGTTTCTGTTTTATTGTTTTGCAGGTCTAAGCGCATTGAATCGAAATTACATTCAAACGATACTCAAAATCTCGCCAGCGTATCAGATGAAGGTCCACAAGAAGAGTCGCAAAGTCGATGTCATTCTTTAAACAGTACTGACTCTGCGTTTGAGGTGAAAAAAGGTTGTTGCTGTCCGAGTCATTTGGGGAATGCGAATCCGTTTTGGAAGTCCAAGCGAAAACAGATTATTCGAGAAAGTTCACATCCTGCTGGCTTAGACCTAAAGGGTAAATACATATGTGTGTCTGCTTATGTTTTATTAAGGCTGTATGATAAAAATCCTAGATCACTGGAAAGTGGCGGTAATGCAGTGAATAGGGGCAATCTAGATTTTTGTTCTAGCATACTTTTCAACCTAAATTGAACTATCAAATATATTTAAGGGCCGTTTTCACCATCTCTGCCGACGTTGCAGACTCCATACATACACCACTGTGTCGATAACGTCTGTAACGATGTTTAACTAAAGATTAGTATTAACCAGAGATGGTGAAAACGGCCCTTAGAGGGCGATTAAAGGACGTTTCACCATCTCTGGTTAATTCTTACTCCCAGTTAAACGTCGTCATCGACGTTATCGACTTCCTGCATAAAAAATTTTATCGATAAAGCAGTGTTTAACTGGATATTTTGCCTCCAGCTAGCGTAAAGCAAACGGCTCTAAGTGAACAAGGATCTTTTTGAAGGGTTAAATAATTTTCAAGCCTGCCTTGAAAAAATTTTAAAATCTATATATCTTATATAACTTATATATAGGCCGATTTGGCGGCTATTTACAATATATACTGGTTATGTAAGCAGAAACATTTTTGCCAAAAATGGTCTCTTTAGGTGGCACCAGGGTCGAGATATTTTTCAAAACCGTATTTATCTCTTATATGTTTCATATTTGGCATGTTTAGTTGAAACGTAATAACAGGGCCGTCGAGAGAAAACTCGGGCCCAGGCCTAAAAAATCACGGGCTCTTATATATAAGTTCTATTAACTTAAAAGCATATAGCCCAAATCGCCGAAACGAAACCTAGGGGAACAGTTTTTTCAGGTTTCGTAGATTTTTTATTACTATATATCTGGGTCATAAATATTCTGATGTATCAGACAATATAAATATTAACACGAATCTCCTTCTCTCAACCATGAAAATTCATTTAATCCTGGGACACGTTTAATTTATTGAAAATTAAAAAAAAGCACAACATGAAGTCACCATTTTTGGCATTGTACTTGCTTCTCTTCGCTTCTCTTCGCTTGCCTTGTATTACTTTGAAGTAGGGACGTTCCGATACCATCAGAGTATCGATTCCTACTTAAATGAGTTTACTCAAATATTATATTATATTATATTATTATATTTCGATACTCCTTATATGAGTAAACCGAATGTATTGATACCTACTTATATAGATAATTTGTCATCCTTTTAAATGCAATAAAGCGAAAGTAATTTTCAGGCGTTATCTGTGTCATACCTTTTGCGACACCTGAGTGGAAGATCGACCTATGTCGGCAGCCAGTTCGAAAACGCTCTATCTCAAAAAACTTTTCAAGAACACCCTATTTCGAAATTCGGATCAAAAATGCCCTATCTCAAATATTTCAGTTGAGGTTGGACGTTCTTTAACCGAATTCTGAAAGGTTTTCTGAGATAGGGCGTTTTCGAACTGACTGCCGATCTTCCACTCAGGTGTCGATATGTATACTTGTTCATTAGTAATACGATTACTTGGACTAAAAATTCAACCTTTGAAAGGTTCCCAGAAAACTTCACGGATTCAAAGCATTGCTTGTACTTTGCTGTCGTATCACTAACTCTGTAAAAATATATCCACAGTTTAGATTTTCGCGGTGCCAATGCTTAAAGCAATTATTTTTCTTAAAAACGACGCAGTTTCTTCCATAGAAAAAATATGGCCGACAAGATATGGCACTTGCTCAAATCGATCCGATACAAGTACTTTTCTTTCGATACCAATTAGGCATCGAAACAACGATTCGAGTAAAAAAGTAGTTGGTATCGAAACAAAAGTATCGAGTGCATACTCGTATTTACTTGTATCGGAATATCCCTAATTTGAAGTTGATAAAAAAATTATTCAACAAAATAATCAGTGATTAGCTTTCTAAATGAAAACAAAGTCGCCAGCGTTTTTTAATGTAATGTAACAGTCCAAAATATCAAAACGTTTTTAGGTGCGGAATCCACCAAGCTAAAAAATGCAAAAATCTGGTTTTCTTCGAGCATTTTCGGCCTTCTTTCACAATAAAATAAAGTAGTTTCCTATGCTCTTCACTATCCATGTGTTTTCGATGGAAAACTATTTGTAACGGACGAGTCTATTTTACTAATTGAATTTTGAGGTAAAATTATTTTTTATTTAGTTAGAGATAGGGCTCATTTTGAAAACAGCATTGTAAGATATTCAACGTGCTATTGCCCCATAGTTAAATTTATATTCTTTCTAACTCAAATAGGCTCAAAAATAAAAATTTACGTAAAAAACCGCGAGAATTATATTATTTTAAAAAGGAACGCAGCCAAAAGAAGTTGAATAAGAAGCTAAAAGAAGAGGAAGATTTTCTGAAGATGCTTTCCATTTCCAGACAACCGGTCAGGTACGAGCATGATTTTTAATTTCGACCAAACTCAAATACATTGTTTGTTGGTCCTAATAATGAGACACGTATTTTTTCTTTTGGCTCGGAAAAATTTTTCGGCCGAATTAAACGCGATTTTGTTTTTCAGGCAAAAATCGATTATTCGAATTGACAGTGAGAATTTTTTTTTTAAATGCCCATAACTTTGTCAAAATTTAATAGATTCCAACAATGTTTTTACTCAAATGTCAGTAATTCTTGTCACTTCAAGATAGAATGATATAATTATTAATTTTCATTATTTAAAATTTTTTATTTAACAATAAACAAAAAGTGCAAATTTTTTAAATTTAATTTCTCAAAAAGTGTATTTTTTTTCTCTCAAACTTTTTTACCGGGAAAGAGATACTTTGAACTAAACTCAACCCAAATCTCTAATAGCGAATATTTTTTTTTCTGAGTTATGATTTTTTATAGAAAATATACGTTTTTGTGGTACATACTACAATATTCTTATATTGTTTAACTAAATGGAACATATGCATGTAATATATCAGCAAAAAGTACAGCCGTGATAATTTTTTGTGTATCAAATAGATATTAGAACACACTTTCCACCATACAGTTCCGAAATACAAAATCACATTTTCCCGCTTTTTATAATCGAAACTGTATGGTAGAAAGTGTGTTCTAATATCTATCGCAAAGCTATCGCAAAGCCCCACTCGAAGGAGAATTTTGAAGGGTATCGTTAGAAAGTTTTCTAACGCTATTTCTAAGAGATCTAAGCTCCCCATTCCACCATGGCGGGGATTTCTTTTGCATGACACTCAGTGGGGTTGATCTTTCATAGGCTTTAGTCATCGCCCCCTCTAAGTTGCTTACGTTTCGTTCTATCTCATCTTATGAGGAAATATTTTCTACCAGTTAACTTTAGTTAGTTTTCGCGTCAAAACACTATTGTATTTCTCCCAATTGGTTCTACGTGGGTTGCTGTATTTAGAGGGGGTGTAGGATACTCCGCATAGATTAAGCAGTATCCAGCAGTGATCGGACATTGATGGCTTGTCGGAAACCCTTCAGTTCTCAACGGTAACGCCATCGTTCTCAGACGGCAACGTTAGGTCCAACACCCCCTCCCACCCAGGAAACCGGTCTGAACTTGGGAAGATAAAGGTTGGTCGGTTACCAGTATTGCAAATACTCAAACTAGTGTTTAATAAATAGTGTAGGAGTGACTCACCTCGCTCGTTTTCTATTGTGATGTTCCAAACTGGATGCCTGGCGTTTGCATCACATCCTATGACAATAGCTCGTCTGGGGTTCCGGTCTACTATAATTTTGATTTCCGGTGGCGGACTGTCTCGTTCATGGGACATATAAGACACCACTAATAAGACGTCCTGTGGTCCTGCTGTCTTCTCCTTAGCTACTGTTGTGTCTGCTGTGCTGAAATTAGAGCAAAGGAATGCATTTACACCCTTCTTGATAAGAATATATAAGAGATTGTAATTGTTGATATTAAGGCCCATTACTTCGTCGTTCCTGACCCAGGGCTCCTGTATTAGGCTAATGTCGATGTCCTCTTCGCTGAGAAGTACGACTAGACTATCTGTAGCACACTTCGAGTGCTGCAGATTTATTTGGACTATCTTACTGGTCCGGTTCATCGCTCAGTTTCACTCCCATAAGGAGCTCGCCTGCACCGTCGACGCCCGGGTCTTCTTCTACTGGGCTGACTTCACCAAGCAATACTCTTACCTTAGCTTTTCTAATACTGAACCGAATCTTATAGTCCGCCTCTGCTAGGGCCTCCAAAGATTCGGAGTAAATCGCTAGGAGAATTGGCTTGTTTGTGGGCTTTATCGGCTCTTCAACTTTGATGACCTCCAACTTGTCTATTGCTGGTATGTTTTTATTATGCATCTTTACACACCGCAGCAACTTTTCGCCAGGTTCGGCTATCGGAGGTAACCAAATGCGCGCACGGGGCCTCCTAGGGATGTCCTTGGCTGGTATGAGCTTGAGCTTCAAGCCCTCGAATGCGTCGCTGATCTTTTCTACATACCCAGCGAGGAAGTCCAAGGAGAACTGGTCCGTGCATTTGATGACCCGGTATCCCCTCAGAAATTACGATGAGTCAAACTCTGGATGAGGACCTTCGGGGTTGTCGAGGACGTAGTCCATTACGAGACTCGACAGCCTCACATCGATTTCCACCAACTTTTGCTGCACTGCTAGCGGCGTTCTGCTACCTTCGTCAATAATTGAAGTCTGAAGATGGTCTCTTGCAATGTCGCTGAAGTAGCGATGCTTGGTGGATGTTGCGGACTCAGCTCCATTGCCACTCTCGTTTTGAGACCTATTCCTTTTTTGGGTTTCGCTAGATCCCGTGGTGGCAGTACGTTCTGTTTCAATTTCTCATACTCTTCCACCTTGGCCATATATCTAAGCTTATCTTCCTCATCGCGCTCGTCTACACGTTCGGCTATTGCATTTCTCTCGATTTTGTCGTGCATGTACAGAGCGTTCCGGTACCGTTGCTTCATGAATGCGTTTGAGGGTTTCGTATGCAGCTGGGTACTGCTGGTACTGGCCGCGTGCTTGCTACATGCTGGTTTTTCTTCCGGTGTACTATGGCTGGCACTACCGGTACTAAAATTTTCTAATTGCAAAACGGCGGTACTATGGCTGGCACCTTCCGTTTTGCTGCTGATTCCCGCTTTTTCCTCTGAGGTGCTATGGCTGGCACCAACAGAGGAAATCGCTGTCGGGTTTGGTGGTTTTGCAGGGGATTTCAGGTGCTGTTCTTCCTCCGATAGCGTCACATCTTCCCCAGGCTTTTGTTTTTGTTCTTGCTGTTTTTGTTGTTGTTGTTTTTGTTTAGTTTCTTTGTTCATTTGTGGTCCCACGAGTAGTCCGGAAGGGGTTCGTCGCTCGTCCGCAGAGCCGGTATGCATGGAGAAGGCACTTCTACAACCGACCTTGCCCGGGCATCGGAGGGAACCGTTCGCGACCAGCCACATTTTACTACCCGCTGGCCATTCATCCATCGGCACGGTGACCTTCACACCTTGGCTTGGGTAGTGTTGGTGTGGTAATCCCCGCATTGCTCTCCTCAGGGGCTCAAAGCAACGTTTCATCTTGAAGCGTCAAGAAGTGCCGCAGAAGGATGCAATACTGGGCTTCCCTCTTAGTTCATGTTGCCATGGTGCACCCCACACAGTGAGGTATAACATGACATCATTTAAACTTCCCCGCCACGGCAATACGACCAACGTTGAGGAAGCAACTGGCTTATTTCGATAGCTTAATTTCTAAGCTTTCCAACGATGTATAATTTGTATTGGGTGTAGCAAAAGGACTACAAGTTTTTCATCATAGAACGCACTCGGGTCCGCCTTGCATTTGCAATAACAAAAGCTTACATAAATGAAAAAATTGCCCGACTAGCGACATTTTTATATGCGAAAATCTAAAAAAAAGTTACACTTTCAAAATAAAAAGTTAATTTTTTTAATTTGTGGGCACACCTATGTTTTATATATGTTTAGGTTTAAACGCGATTTTATTGCTTAAACTTAGTCTTTATTCAAGAATTTTATAGGATACTTTTCCTCCACGTGTGTGTCAATTCGCTGCCAGGTATGGAATAGGCCGAATGTAAGAACGGACCGAAGAGTGAATGCGAGAATGACTTAATGTAAAAAACAAGTGTTTGTAAACGCTAATGAAATAAATGGAATGATTTAGTGTTGTACAGTAGTAAAGTAATTACAATTCAAATGTAAAGTAACAAAATTATGAAAATGATAATTTTAGAAATTAGTTATGTTGGTACGCCACATTACTCCCCTCTTAGAAGCCAGGTACGGTAGCAGCAAAAGCGGGCTTGAGTCTATCGATGGTGGTCTTGACATGCTTGCCTCCCATTTCAACTGTGTAGTACTTCAGTGTCCGACGCAAAACTTTAAAGGATCCCTTGTACGGCGGTGAAAGCGATGGCCGAATGGAGTCATCTCCAATAAATACTTGATCGCACGATGTCAGTGATGGATGGACGAAGACTTTGGGCGCTGAGTGCCATGCAGCGTCAACTGGTTTCAAATCTTGCATGACTCGCCGAAGTTCAGAAAGCATCTCATGTTCGCTATTTGCTGGTTTGCTGTCCACCCAAAATTCTGAAGGTAGCCGAAGTTTAGTTCCATACACAAGCTCGGCGGGACTAGCCATTAAGTCGTCCTTGAAAGCTGACCGTAATCCTAGCAAGATTCATGGCAGGTATGCCGTCCATCGGTCGTGCTTGTGGCATAGAATTGCTGCCTTTAGAGTACGGTGCCACCTCTCAATAATACCGTTTGCTTGAGGATGGTATGGCGTTGTCCGAAGGTGGTTGATCCCGAAGCGTTTCAGAAGTTCTTGAAAAAGAGCGCTTTCGAATTGCCTACCCAAGTCAGACGTTATATTTATTGGGATACCAAAGCGGTAAATCCATACGATTAGCAATGCCTTCGCTACCGTCGGCGCTGTGATGTCTGCCATGGGAATGGCATCTGGCCACCTGGTAAACCTGTCGATTATCGTAAGGCAATATCGGCTGCCATTAGATAAGGGGAAAGGTCCAACGATGTCAATATGACGATGAGAAAAGCGTTGAGTTGGCGTTTTAATCCGCTGAAGTGTCGCTCTGTTGTGACGAGTAACCTTTGACCGTTGACACTGTATGCAATTTCGTGCAAATTGTCTGCTGTCGCGTTGGATGGATGGCCATACGAAGCGCTCAGAAATAAGGCGCGCAGTAGCTTTTGTGCCTGGATGCGCCAAATCGTGAATAGGATGTAAAACGTTGGATCTGAACTTCTTCGTGATGAATGGACGCACCTTTCTGGTTGAAGAATCACAGTATAAACTTCGGAAGCTAGAAGGAATAGCAAATTTCGTTAGTTTAAGTGAATGAGGCTTATCACCTGACAACAACGACAGAAGTTCATAATCCGTCATTTGGTCTTCAGCCAGCTGAACATAGCTGAACATGATCAATCGAATTAATGCGTGACATCAAATCAGCAGTGGCGTTATTTTCACCCTCAACGTGACGAATATCCGTCGATATTTGAGAAATGAAATCAAGTTGCCTCACTTGACGGTCAGGTCAGTCGGTGTAAACGTGGCATTCCCTGCCTTCGACCATGTATCGAAAATGACGAAGGGGAATGTACAAAGCTGTTAGCTCTCGGTCATACGTGCTGTACGGCCTTCGTAAACTTTCTAGAAAAGAAGCCGAGCGGTTGGATGTTGCCGGCCACCACCTGGTTCAGCACGGCACCTGCGGCAAAATTTTATGCGTCGACCCATAGTGATAATTCCGCGTTGGGTACGGGGTGCGCGAGCATTACACAATTCGCCAGTTGCTTTTTGCAGGTTTCAAAATTGCGTGACGTCTCGTCGGACCACGCGAGAGGTGTAGAATCGTTACGCTTGTCAGAGCCTATCATGTCGAAGAGGGGCCCCTGAGTTTCCAATGCATTCGGCAGGAACCTCCGATAGAAGTTCAACATCGCAAGGAAACGCTTCAACTCTTTTGCCACTGTTGGGTGTTTGAAGTTAAGAAGAGCCTCGACGCGGCTTACCAGAGGTCAGATGCCCTCCTTGGTAATGGAGTGCCCCAAAAACTCAAGGTTCGTAATGCCAAGCTCCGATTTCGCTGCGTTAATTGTGAGATTATGCTCTCGCAATCTTTTAAACACCTGTTGAAGATGGTTACGATGATCCTCAACTGATTTTGAAGCCACGCATACGTCATCGAGGTATGTAAAAACAAAGTCAAGGCCACGAAACACTTCATTTATTATGCGTTGAAATGTTTGGGCTGCATTTCTTAGGCCGAAAGTCATTCCCGTGAATTCATATAGGCCGAAGGACGTGGTTATCGCCGTTTTGCAGACGTCGTCCGGGTGTACAGGAACCTGATGGAACGCCTTCTGTAAATCGATTTCCGAAAAATTTTATTACCTGCCAAAACATTTGCAAAATCCTGCAGAAACGGGAGCGGGTAACGGTCGGGAACTGTCTGTGAGTTTAGGGATCGATAATCCCCCCAGGGTCTCCAGGATCCGTCAGCTTTGCGCACTATGTGCAGCGGACTTGCCCAACTACTGCTCGACGGTCGACAGATTCCCAGCTTCAAAAGGGAGTCAAATTCAGCGCGCGCAGCTGCTAATTTTTCCGGCGAGAGTCGTCGAGGACGAGAAAAGATCGGCTGACCTTGCGTTATGATTCGATGAACTACGGTGGAATTTGTAGACGTACCCATTGGTCGTGGTCTTGTGATATCCACAAACTCTTGCAGAATATCCGCGAAATTCGATTACGCGTTGATAGTTTTTATACTCATTGCAAGCGTTCTGTGAATGGCGCAAACTGATTTTAATTCGGTCTGGCTATCCCGTAAGCATCTTTGCTTGAGGTCGACTAAAATTCCAAAATTACTCAAAAAATCTGCGCCGATGGCATGGGAAACGTCGGCAATCAAAAAATTCCAAACGAATTCGCGGCGTAATTCTAAATTTAATTTTAAAAGGACTTCACCATATACCTTAATAGGTGAACCGTTCGCGGTAAACAATTTCAACCCGGTGTAGTAGACTCCAGCTGTCTTCGTGTTTGACGGTACTACTGACACATCAGCGCCAGTATCAATAAGAAAATTAATTTTCGACGATAAGTCAAAGATACGAAGCCGGTAGTTGTTGGCGACCTCAGGTTGTTTGCCGGAACCTGAAATCGCTGCAGCTGAGCAGCCTTATTGAGATGATGGCTTTTGGGCTTTTTTCTTCGTTCACTTCGTTGATTTTTCGGCAAATGTTCCGAAGAAGCGTGTTTGTCGTTGTGTCGTACTTTCTTTGTTCTTGAAGGTGACCTTGAACGAAGGCGGCGATCCTTCAAGATTAAATGCTTTTGCACACTGCGGGTTAGCTGGCGATCTCACTTTTGACTTGGACTCCCCGATGGAATCAGCAATTTTAGCTTTATCGTCGAGAGGCACTTTTGCTGCAATTACAGCTGCTTGTACATAGGGTGGGAGACGCGTTACCCACAAGTCATGCAACAAGCTGTCGTTGAGTGTGGTACCAGCAACACGCTTCATCTCACTAAAAAGCTCGGTTGGTTTGCGGTCACCGAGTGGCATATCTTTGAGCACCTTTTGCAAGCGCCGTTGCTGACTATCTGTGAAGTGATCAATCACCTTCTGCTTTATGTACTTGAATTTGTCGATTGGAGGTGCTGCCTCGATGATTGGCCTAAGCTCAAGGAGTTTATTTGGCGGGAGGCTCGCCAATACGATGAGGAAGTTTCTCGTGTCGGAATATACGAGCGAGGCCTGTATCCAAAATTCCTCACTCATTTGCGGCAGCGGAATTCGTGGTACTGTGCTATAATTTTCGGTGAGCGAACCTTCGCCACCGCAGTTGCCAATTGCCATGCTGTCGTTCAAAGGCATGGTGCGTGAGAAGTTCGAATGAGAGGGCTTCTGTAAATTTGCGATTGTACAGGCTCTTGCAAACGAATTATCGCGTATACTAAAAGAACGTTTTTACAAGCGGGTGAGAGGGTTCCTGCAACGTGCAAGCTCTTGCATTCTGTTCCGCCAAAGGTTTGTGATAGCAGCATCTAGAAAGTGTGCCTATCCAAGCGCCATGAAAAGTTTGGTTGATTGGCTCCTTTTGCTGTGCGCCGGTGCAGGTACTTGGAAATGACGAGCGGCTTCTCTAAACGTGCTGGTTCATCCAAACGTGCGGGTTTATCAAAACGTGCGGGTTATCAAAACGTGCGGGTTATCATAACGTGCGGGGTCACCAATTTAGGTTTAAACGCGATTTTATTGCTTAAACTTAGTCTTTATTCAAGAATTTTCTAGAATACTTATCCTCCACGTGTGTGTCGATTCGCTGCCAGGTATGGAATAGGCCGAATGTAAGAACAAATGTAAGAACGAACCGAAGAGCGAATGCGAGAATGACTTAATGTCAAAAACAAGTGTTTGTAAACGCTAATGAAATAAATGGAATGATATAGTGTTGTACAGCGAACATTATAACACACAATTTAAAGTTATTACAATTCAAATGTAAAGTAGCAAAATTATGAAAATGATAATTTTAGAAATTAGTTATGTTGGTACGCCACATATGGGTGTTTCCAGCGGAAGGTCCACCACGACAAAAAAATAAAAGTTTTATATCTAACGTATTTACGTGCCGATTTGTCTGCATTTTAAAATATATACTGGCTATGTAAGTAGAATCATGTTTGCATAAAATGGTCTTCCTAGGTGGTGCCAAGGTCGAGATATTTCGAAAAACCGTATTTATGGTCCGATTTGGTTCGAATTGGGCGTATGTGGTTGAAACATAATAAATCACAGATTTCTAATAAATTGACCCTGAATTGGCGCTGAAGTCAAAATATAAAGTATATTCTACATAAAATACATGTTTTATTTGCGTTGAAAATTCATTTAAAAGCAATATTAACAAAAATATAACGATGGAAATTTATGTCACGTGACGCCACGTCACGTCACGTTTCACACTTGGGGTTGTAAAAGAGAATTGAAACAATTTGCATTAGTTCAAAAAACTCTAAAAACAACTAAAATTGCTCCAAGTCATATTAAAATAAGTTTCATGAAAATAGCCATCCACAATTCGCAGAGTTTTGCGATTTTGTAAGAAAAGAAAAAATCAACTGCCATTTTTTGTCACGTAACGACACTCTCTTTAAATACTTATATTTTAAAACCAAGCAGTTCGATTGATTTCATTTTTCGGTTAAATATAGAGCTAATTATGTGCTATACAATGGCCCAAAAAAGTTAAAGAAAACAAATGGTATTCCTTTTTTGTATCACATTGAAATCGTACGATTGTCACGTGCGCCACCATGGGAATGCCCATATGGTTCTATTCGTAATCTAATAAATCGATAAATATAAGTGTAAATTATTTTCATCAAGTGCTTCAAAAGTTAGACGGGGAATAAACACTTAGATCACTGAAATACATAGAAAACAAAAAAATAATTTGTGTTCAAATTACTCTGTGCTAGTTNAAAATGTGTGTGTGAGTTTGTGAGTAAATTTAAAAATTAAATTGTTTGGAAACGTCAAGAATTTTAAAAGTGACTCTCAGCGGTTCTACCTTACTATATTTTTATCATGGTTGTAACCATGATAAAAACATAACAAGGTAAAACCATTGAGAGGCAGTCTGACGTTTGCCAACAATATAATTTTAAAATCAAAACTCAAACTCACACACACATTCTCATTTTCAATCTCAAACAACAACAATTGTGAACAATTTAATTTTTTTATTTTCAATTTTATATGATTTTAAAATGTTGCCAAACGTCAGAACAAAATCATGGCCGACGAATTGAGAGAATGAATTTACCTTGTAATGTTTTTGTCATGGTTGTAACTTTTGAGCAAAGATATTGAAATTTGAACTCACTTAATTGGGACGTTCTAAATTCAATGCATCCCCCATTTTACCGGATTTGTTCTGGTTTTCGAGGTAACGATACTTGAAGATTTGATTAAATTTTTACTACGTTATAAATAACTCCGTCAGTTTCCAAGTTATTTTACTAAAATTTCGCACATAACGGTTTTTTAATATTACCTAAAATTTTGCTTAAAATTATCGAAATAGGTTCATTTTAACATATAGCTCCAATACAACTGAATACTCAGACATGTGTGTTTGCGCTATAACTGTAACTTCATATCTGAATAATAAATTTTATGCGTTATATGTCATTAATCACCCCTATGCTGTAATCCGAAAGTTCGTAGTTACGAATTCGTAGCTCCGTTCCGAAAATTCGAAAATTGGTATGCTGTAATCAGTGTTGCCGCGCCGCCTCATGAAAATGTATCACTGACCAAGCCAAAAATGTATCCAATTGTATCCAATTTTCTTTGTTTACGTATACATCTCATAATTTGTAAGAAAACCAAAAATTTTCAAGAAAGACATCATTTAACCCATCCTAAGGAATTGGAATACATGTATATATATTTTTATTTTTCATAAAATCAAACATTTGTAATTTAAATTTATAAAGTACATTTTTTGTGCATAAGTATTTTGCAAAGTAAGTATAATAAATAGCAAGTACACTATAAAAAAGCATGTAAAACTACTACTGAAAAGTATATATTTTTCAACAAGAATTAGTATAAATATAGGTCTTTAAAATATCAATTATATAAATAGGCAATCATGTTTCCTTTACACCCCTTTTACGGCTAAACTATACTTCTAAGATATAAACAATTATATACCATTCGAAAGGTATTTTGATGCTGATGTTCAGGCAATTTCAAATTAGTTTAAAATAGAGCGAAAAAATCAATTCAAAAGTGACACCAATACTAATGTCATACACGTACATAGTTGGGGCGGAAATGCCCCCTAAATGTATGCTTTAATATTGATAGTGAATTACAGAAACGTGCTAAGCAGATGGATGTACATATGTATGTACAGGAATAGATTAGACTTAAACAAGGAAGAAGGTAAAGTTGAGTATGGAGAAGAAGAAAGCGATAAATACGGAAATTAAAATAAAAAAACCTAAATATAAAGACAAAGAGGAAGGAAAATTTAAATACCTAACCTAATAACAATGGTGGGGGTGAATATGTAAATGAAGAAAAGAATGGACATATTTAGAACAGGATAAAGGAAAAGATAAAGATGAAGACCAAGTCGCGGAAGAAGATGAAGATGAAGATAAAGATAAAGATAAAGATAAAGATAAAGATAAAGATAAAGATAAAGATAAAGA
>NW_016162343.1:34381-43799 GCF_001687245.7 Rhagoletis zephyria | reverse complement strand
TTGTGTAGGTATAAACAAGGTATATGAAAAAAATTACTTCTCCATGAAAGAATATCGTTATTTTTTGGTATTTAAAATTAATCGGAATTTTATGGGGGGGTTATAAAAACTCGTTTTAATCGAAACTTTGTTTTTTTTCGGCTATATTTGTTATTATTTATTGGCCTAGATGTAAATATTGAATGAACTAACATATTTTAAATATTTACGCAACTACCATTTGTATGCAACCCTACCTATCCTATATTCAAGCAGAAAAATTTAAACGGATTTCTCCAAATCAACCTGAGCTGCGGACATATTGCGAATTCATTTTTAAACATTAACCACTACATTATATTAATATTAAGTACTTTCAATTAANTCTACATTTTATTAATATTAAGTACTTTCAATTAAGAGACAATTCTTATTAGAAAATAAATATGAATCGTTTTATTTTAAATTTCCAATGTATATTTTTTGTTAATGCAGATAGTGCGGATTTAACGTATTTTATAACCGTTACATGTGGAACATAAATTTAAGGCAGATTGCTATTAACTATTTTTACATAATTTACGATTGCAATCAATTTCTTTCAAAACTATAATCTAAATGATTGCAAGTTTTATTTATACGATCAAAACAGATTCCAATATTAGGTATATTATGCAAATACAATCCAAATTGATTTGAGTTATTCAGTTTTAGATACATTTATATTTCTGTGTTCATATGGAATAGTAGTTTATGTGGGGAAGCTGGCTTTAGTATAATCCGGCATTCCCTTTATTATTTACAACACAAGGAATTTTTCGATGACCCTTAACAAGAATATGGACTTGCTAGTATCGGAACTATTTCTTGCACGTTTATTTGCCAAAATTTCTTCAACGGCTCAGCGCCAGTGAGGGTATGCTGCGAATGCCGCATTATATTAAACCAGCCTTTTGACATAAGCTACTATTCCATACGAGTGCGGCACAGGCGAAATGTGGATTTTCCCAGTTGCAGTACTGCAGTAACTCGACACCTTCCTCACCAACAGCTCTGCCCTCTATTAGCTTCTTAATTTAACTGCAAATAAAAATGGAAATTTAAGAAAAATTACTATCACAGCGTTTCACTTGTAGCGTTTCACTCTTGTAGTATATTGGCTATCAACACCAGAAAATTTCCGTCACGTATTCCATATGCCACCGATTGTCGTGGATCAATTAAAATACTGTCATCACAGCTTTTTGGTACTCCAGCAACTGGTGTGTCTATGGCGGAGTTATGTGGAGCTGTTGCATGACTAAAATCAATTTGGACTCTTTGAGAACTGGCTTGTTTGTTGCGAAAGCTATTGGTATCAAATGTATGCAAATTAGATTACCAAACGAGCAACTGTTGAATATAGGGCAAAAAAATGTATATTATATAGTTTTTTCACACACAAAGCAGAAATTACCTGTCGATCCTCGCTCGCGGAAGCAAAATGTCTACCATGTCGAGAAACCGATGGCGCAAACTTTGTCAGTATGGCCAGTTAGTGTATAATTTTCCCGTCAATTTTGACCTGGTTCCGCTAAAGTGCACTACTACCGTGTATAAATTGGTCGACCTTCTAATAAACCAAGCAATGTTATTGTATCGTCATCGCCGCAAGTCACCAAGAAGTTTCCCCTAGAGGTGTCAAACTATCGATAGTCACACCATCGATAGTTTTGATAGTTTTCAGAAAAACTATCAATATTCACGATAGTCTCGAAAAAAACAAAACTATCGATAGCACTATGGATAGCGCGAAATCAGTTAGGTTGCTTTGTTTTTACAGGATCTTAGTGAAATAAATATTATCTTCTAAAATTTATAATCACTCAAAATTAAGTAACTGCTTTGCCAAAATACTTCTCTTTTTAGAAAGTTCAAAAACAAATACAAGTTATACAAATAAAACAGGATTTACGATTAACATATGTATGTATTTTGCCCTAAATGCGTGCATATTTGAATATGACGTCGGCATCACACTAAAAACAAAATTTTTAATTCCAATTCAAATAATTTCAAAATAATTGGTAGAGATGATCGATAGTCCACTAAACTATCGATATTTTTGATAGTATAAGAAAAAACTATCAAGGAGTATTGATAGTCTAAAAAAATTGAAACTATCGATACTATCGATAGTGCCATCGATAGTTTGACAACTCTAGTTTCCACCTGGGTGAAATGCAACATCATTCTCCGGCGTCGAATGCACTTGATACAACTGTATTAGCTCGCCTTAGGCTATGTCAAATATCTTAACGCGGTTACAACTTAATGCTAAAGCCACCAGATTACCGTCTGGATGCCATGCCAGCTTTCGTCCCATGCCTTTCCCCCGGGTGAACGTTTGCACACATTCGCCTGAAGATGTATCGCAAATTCTTAACTTGTGGCCGCCAGATGCAGTTAACTGGCCGTTAGGGCTGAATTTTGCTGCGCACACCCAATTTGTGTGTCCAGTGAAAGCTGTATATTTTGAATCAGTATTTTGATATCCGTTCGCCATTTTTCGAGTCTGCTGACGAAAATGTAAACAAATTCAAGCACATTGTTGCATTCTACCGTACTTTTTAAAAAATTTAAAATCTTAAAACATATGTGAAAAAAGTCACAAAAAAAGTGTAAAGTTGAAATCAATAGGAAATTTTATAAATAGCATTTTTAGAAAACAATCATCTAATATTTTCCAAGTTTTTGGGCATATATGTTACCATTTGAACAACAAATAGTACTAAGTTTTGTGAGACTTTTTAATGCAACTCAGGTCAAAAAGGCACAGTTTTGACCAAAGTAAGCAACTCTAAAAAACAGATGATTGCAGCTGTGGCCCAGGATGACGTCTATTCACTTGTATTTGTACACAATGCACTGAAGCTATGAACTGAATATTCTGGCTTTCTATTTTATTTTTAAAATTTGTTTCAAAATCTGAAAGCGTAAAACTTTAAAGAGTCCCACTGCTCCAAAACTTTCAATACACGACTGCCTAGATAACCATCGCGGAAAATTTCAGAATGACGTGGAGCTCGGTCCCGAAATATTCTTGAAACTGTTTGAATTCTTCTCTTCTGTTCGAACTGTTGCAAAAATGAAAGTTTAAAAGCCTTATAAATTGATCAATTTCAAATGGCATTTTTTTAAAAGCTGCGGCAGATACTAAATTTATGTTGTGGCAAACACAGCCATGAGTGAATAGATTAGGAACAACCCGTTTCAATTTTTCTTGGCAACTTTTCATCACATTACAGTTGTCTGAAGTCATTGATATCATGTTTTCCAGGGGAATTGAATGATTTTCCAAAATGTGAATTATTTTCTTGAAAATTCCCTGTGCTGTGCAATCAGTAATTGAAAAGGGCCCTAAATGTCTATCAATACATCTTGTCTGGTACATTCTTATCACTACGGCAAGATTTTTTGAAACTGACACATCTGTGCTCTCGTCTATTACTACTGAATAGTAATTTTTCTGACAAAAGCTAGATATAGATTTTACGTTTTCGGGAGCCGTTACGGTGTTAATAATTTTTTCGGATTTTTTCCTGTCAATACTCATTTTTTTTACAATTTCTGAGTCTGTTATTGACTGTTTTAAGAGCAAATTTAAGTAATCTAATACTGTAAAAGGTAAATTATGCTCAGATATAAATACACTTAGCCNGAGACTTTTTAATGCAACTCAGGTCAAAAAGGCACAGTTTTGACCAAAGTAAGCAACTCTAAAAAACAGATGATTGCAGCTGTGGCCCAGGATGACGTCTATTCACTTGTATTTGTACACAATGCACTGAAGCTATGAACTGAATATTCTGGCTTTCTATTTTATTTTTAAAATTTGTTTCAAAATCTGAAAGCGTAAAACTTTAAAGAGTCCCACTGCTCCAAAACTTTCAATACACGACTGCCTAGATAACCATCGCGGAAAATTTCAGAATGACGTGGAGCTCGGTCCCGAAATATTCTTGAAACTGTTTGAATTCTTCTCTTCTGTTCGAACTGTTGCAAAAATGAAAGTTTAAAAGCCTTATAAATTGATCAATTTCAAATGGCATTTTTTTAAAAGCTGCGGCAGATACTAAATTTATGTTGTGGCAAACACAGCCATAAGTGAATAGATTAGGAACAACCCGTTTCAATTTTTCTTGGCAACTTTTCATCACATTACAGTTGTCTGAAGTCATTGATATCATGTTTTTCAGGGGAATTGAATGATTTTCCAAAATGTGAATTATTTTCTTGAAAATTCCCTGTGCTGTGCAATCAGTAATTGAAAAGGGCCCTAAATGTCTATCAATACATCTTGTCTGGTACATTCTTATCACTACGGCAAGATTTTTTGAAACTGACACATCTGTGCTCTCGTCTATTACTACTGAATAGTAATTTTTCTGACAAAAGCTAGATATAGATTTTACGTTTTCGGGAGCCGTTACGGTGTTAATAATTTTTTCGGATTTTTTCCTGTCAATACTCATTTTTTTTACAATTTTTGAGTCTGTTATTGACTGTTTTAAGAGCAAATTTAAGTAATCTAATACTGTAAAAGGTAAATTATGCTCAGATATAAATACACTTAGCCTTAACTCCAATAACTGTACAACTGTCCAATAACTGTACAACCAATCTGAGATTATTGATAAAACTATAGACCGGTTGGGTGAACAGCCATGACGTTTCTTCTTAAGTGTGACAAAATCAAGTAATATATTTAGCATAAATGAATATACCAGCATAAAAAATCTGCATACTCAAAATGTTCAATACGTCCTCATATTTATACATACCTATGTATATAATTTAATAGTAGATATTTCGCTGCAAAGCAATGATTACACTATGCGACAGTGAAATTCGGGATGGGATGAAACCAACGGGAAATGTTATATCGGTCAAAAACAAGTTATACGTGTCCCGGCGTTTCGCTGGGTCACGTCTAGGAATCGAGATATATATATAACTATCATATAGGGGAAATTGTCACCTTTGGTGGTCTTTTTTTGACATAACTCGAGAACCACTAGTCCGATTTGCTCAAACAAATTTAAAAAAATTAAAAATTACAATTCCTTTAATCTGTTCATATAACGTTTTTCTATATAATCAACATTCACAATACGCCAAATCTTGGAAAATACCCGCGAGAAAAGGATCGGCACTCACCACCTATTTGTCGACTTTAAAGCCGCTTTCGACAGCACTAAAAGGAGTTTCCTATATGCCGCTATGTCTGAATTTGGCATCCCCTCAAAACTCATACGGCTGTGAAAAATGACGTTGAGCAATACCACCAGCTCTGCTCTGTTGCCGTTCGCCACCAGACGGGGTTTCAGACAGGGCGACTCTCTTTCATGTGACTTCTTTAATCTGATGTTGGAGAAGATAATAAGATCTGCAGAACTGAACCGCTCAGGAACAATTTACTACAAGAGCGTACAATTGCTGGCTTGTGCCGATGACACTAACATCATCGGTAAGAAAAACTGCGAAGTCTGTCCTGGCTTTTCCAAGTTGGACAAGGAAGCAAAGCGAATGGGTCTGGTGGTAAACGAGGACAAGACGAAGTATCTCCTGTCATCAAACAAACAGTCAGCATACTCGCGCCTTGGCGTGGGTGCCAAGGTTTCCACTGTTGACAGTTACAATTTCGAGAATGTTTACTTGGGAACCAGCATTAACACAAATAATAATGTCAGCATGGAAATCCAACGCAGAATCGATCTTGCCAACAAGTACTGGCTTTGGACTGAGTAGGCAATTCAGGAGTAAAGTCCTCTCTCGACGTACGAAAAGCACAATATAAGTCAATCGTCATGCCCGTGCTGGTATATGGCGAATTAAAATACAGCGGCTCAACTGGCTTGACCATGTCGTTCTAATGGACACCGACGCCCACCTCTGAACGTATTCTGGCTTCACTTGGCATTTCCAATTGGTGTCAGTTGGCCAAAATCGCTTTGGTGGTTACAGCGCCAAATAAGAAGAAGAAGAAGAGAATCTATAACCTTATCAGTCACACAGTGTTATAATCCCGACGAAATCCTTGATGGTGGTACCGGGAGGGGAACGGTACATGACGGTAGGAAGTTTAGTAGTCTCACACTGACGGGGTTAGGCTTTCGATTCTTCCTCCTCGTAAAATAAACATGCTCAGTAAAAAGTTAACAATTTAAATCGACGAATAGTTTTATATCAACTTTTGTGAACTTCTGTTCATTTGTTTTTTGTACAACAAATGGTTACAATAAGTTTAAGCTATAATAAACAATTTTTTAGGAAGTAATTATTGGTTTTGATTTTTTTTTTGTATAGGCCCCCCCTGGCTACGCCCATGAGCATAGGCATGGACATTAACATACTGACAAACAGAAAATACATCATTGACAAAAAGACTAAACAAAAGGGGACCAAGCACGGAGCCTTGCGGCACACCGGAGGCAACAATACAAGATTTTGATGACGCAGATTTGCACATCACCTTTTTACTTCTTCCCTCAAGGTAGCTGGTCATAAGTTTAGCAGAGCTATCGGAGAATCCAAAATAATATTTAAGCTTTGTACAAAGCAGTCATGATTTACTAAATCAAACGCCTTAGTAAAATCAAGAAGGCAGAGAAGAGTTAAGTCACCTTTGTCAAACTGTATTCTTATGTCGTCAAGTATTTTCAACGTAGAGCAGCTATGCTTTGGTCTAAATCCTGACTGCAACGGTGATAAAAGATTATTTTCTTGAACGAATGATGAAATTTGCTCTGCCATCAAAGACTCACACACTTTTGAGAATACTGGCAAAATGCTAATTGGCCTGTAGTAGCTAGGTTCAGAGGCGGTATTCTTTTTAGCGACAGGAATAATCATAGCTTTTTTCCACTCCGTTGGAAAACACGAAGTTGTGAAGCAGTGATTGATTATATGTGTGAGAGTTCCTGGAATGAATGGCAGCACAAGTTTCACAAACTTCAAGGATATACCATCCTCACCAATAGCATTAGACTTGACGCTCATAATTGACTTCACAACTTCTGCTTCTGTAACTCCATTAAATTGAAACTTTTCTCTCAGTGCAAAATGGCTATTTAAGTTTTGAGTTAGAGAACTGTCGCGGCTTTTGCAGGCGCCAATAAAATATTCATTTAGAATGTTAGGGTCAATTTTACACTCAGTTTTATGTTTTCCATGCACATTAAGGTTTCCCAAATTGCGCCATAAGTCTTTTGATGGTAGTGATGGGTTCAACTTGGAGTTAGAATACAACCGTATCGCTTGTCTTGCAATGGTGGTAGCTTTTTTTCGGGCAAGTTTGTATTGCGACCAAGCGAAGTCCATGTTGGTTCTTTTCCATTTCGCATATAATCTATTACGAGCTTTTATAGCTGATCTGACATTACTATTATACCACGGACAAGAGCTATTCAAAACGCGAACAGTACGAAGAGGAAGGGAGGGAAGTTTGGCATCTACCGACTCAACAAACCAGCATGCATCCCAGTCAACACTTAACAGATCATCAGTCAGATCATTAACATTTACTGACTTAAAATCACGATACATAGAAGTAACACTATCAGCAGGACAATTAAACGTTATATCTAGTGCAAAAAATATTAGGTCGTGGTCGGAGATAAAACTTATTTGGTCAAATTTAATAATATGGTCGAGGCTTGACGTAATAATGAGGTCTAACAAACTAGGACATGAATTGTGCGCAAATCTTGTTGGTATGAATTTGTTAACTACAGCAAGACCTGCAGCATGATCCAGTAGTTTATTGGCATATGAGTCATTCATAAGAAAATTGACATTGAAGTCACCACATATAACAAAACGCCCATACTCAATAATAAACAAAGACACCTCAACAAAAAACGAATCGTAACATGCAACATCTATGAGGGTTGTATACGCAGGACACTAGTATTTTTGTTACATTGTCTGAAATTTCGGCAATAATGAATTCTGTATCGGTGTTTTTTGATGTTGCTAAAACACTGATTTTCAGGGTGGATTTACAATAGATTGCAACCCCTCCCCCCTTTTTTGTTGTTCGATCAACACGAGTAAGACTGTAGTTTGGTATACTATAGTAAAAATCAGAAACATCAGTATTAAACCAAGTTTCTGAGACGCAAATGACATCTATATCCGANTGTAAGACTCTAGTTTGGTATACAATAGTAAAAATCTGAAACATCAGTATTAAACCAAGTTTCTGAGACGCAAATGACATCTATATCNGTAGAGCAGCTATGCTTTGGTCTAAATCCTGACTGCAACGGTGATAAAAGATTATTTTCTTGAACGAATGATGAAATTTGCTCTGCCATCAAAGACTCACACACTTTTGAGAATACTGGCAAAATGCTAATTGGCCTGTNACCAAATATATCCCTAACATAATCCAGTTTTTCGCTGTTCAGGCTCCGCGCATTATAATGCACTACTTTAAGACCATTATATTGCTTGCACTAAATATCTATTAATACCTATTGGCTTTCATTAATGCTGAAGGCGGATTTCCTACAGGGCTTTAAATCCATCACACTGAGCTGTTGAAGGAACAACTAAAAGTGACATTAAATACATGAAAAACATAACAGAAACACAGATGCATGTCAAAGATGTGATTGCAATAAGTTAAAATAAACAAGAAAAAAAGGAATAATGAGAACAATGGAAATTACAATAAGTCAAGAAAAACAGCCTGAAGCATAGAAACAAAAAGGTAACCAAATAACTACTTAAGAGAATTGGCCGCAAAGAGAAAGAAAAAAAATACATAACTAAAGGACTCCAATAACTTAAATATAGCATAAAGAACAAATTTCCAGACAAACATATATAAATTTAATGTTACTATTTCTGCGCTCTATTGCCGATAAGAGCATTCACTTCAGTTTTGCTGCTCACCAATTAAGCCTCTTCGCCTGCCTTAAACCTCACAAAAACTTTCCCGCGTAAGGAGAACGCCGACGCTAACTGCTTCTTCCGCCTGAGCTCAGAGGCAAATGTCATCACTTCACGCAGCTTTTTTGGTAGACTTTCATGCATAAGGACTGAACCGTAACCCGGCAACTCAATTTCGGTATAAAACTTAATAAAAATTTCCTTTTTGGTTGTTGTTGTTTCCGACAGGGTGGGTGTATGATATTTATGGAACGAATTTCCGTCATCCCTTGTCAAATTTGGTTTGGAGACAAACCGGTTTCGGCGTTGTGCCATCTTCAGTGTCATTTTTCGTTCTGCATAATTTTTGTTGGTTGCTCGTATTTATACTCCTTGTTAACTACCTCTTTCTTTTGTTAGGTACGTCTTTTTAGTTTTTCAGTGTTTGCGGTACTCAATAGGTAGATGAATTGCTTTGGCTCGTTTTTGACGGCAGGTAGAAGTCCGTGATTTTTACCCC
>NW_016162343.1:33699-33913 GCF_001687245.7 Rhagoletis zephyria | reverse complement strand
TCTAACTTACACAGGAAAGACATCTTACAAACTTGCCAAATTCTTTCATAAGTACGACATTCAGACATCATTTAAAACAAGGAACACAGTGGGAAATATATTGAAAGAGTAAATAAGCAAAGAAGACCCGCTAGATAAACAGGGTGTTTACAAGTTAACCTGCGAGTGCCGACACAGTTACATAGGACAAACAGGGCGAAATATAATAACAAGG
>NW_016162343.1:14587-33522 GCF_001687245.7 Rhagoletis zephyria | reverse complement strand
CACGGACTTCTACCTGCCGTCAAAAACGAGCCAAAACAATTCATCTACCTATTGAGTACCGCAAACACTGCAAAACTAAAAAGACGTACCTAACAAAAGAAAGAGGTAGTTAACAAGGAGTATAAATACGAGCAACCAACAAAAATTATGCAGAACGAAAAATGACACTGAAGATGGCACAACGCCGAAACCGGTTTGTCTCCAAACCAAATTTGACAAGGGATGACGGAAATTCGTTCCATAATACTCAATAAAAATATTAAAAATAGAATGTTAATAAGCCACAATAACATTGACAAATGAATCGTTTTATTTTAAATATTCCAATTTATATTTTTTGTTAATGCAGAGCGTGCGGATTTAACGTATTTTATAACCGTTACATGGGGAACATAAATTTAAGGCAGGTTCCTATTAACAATTTTGATAAAATTTACGATTGCAATCAATTTCTTTCAAAACTATAATCTAAATGATTGCATGTTGTATTTTTTACGATCAAAATATTGTAATCAAAACAGATTCGAATATTAAGTATATTATGCAAAAGCAATCCAATTTGATTTGAGGTATTCAGTTTTAGATACATTTATATTTCTGTGTTCGTATGGAATAGTAGCTTATGTCGGGAAGCTGGCTTTAGTATAATCCGGCATTCCCTTTATTTTTTACAACACAAGGAATTTTTCGATGAGACAAGAATATTGACTTGCTAGTATCGGGACTATTTCTTGCACGTTATTTGCCAAAATTTCTTCAACGGCCCGGCGCCAGTGAGTCACTCGCAAGGGTATGCTGCCAAGCCAGCCTTTTGACATAAGTTACTATTCCATACGAATACAGATTTCATTACATACTCAAATTTTACATATAAATCGGAGCATTCATAATCTCTAACTGGTACCACTTTTCGACGTCGTTATATCATAATCTAATTTTCCCATGCTTCGGTTAGTGGGGCACGTGCGAAATGTGGATTTTCCCAGCTGCAGTACTGCAGTGGCTAGACACCTTCCTCACCAACAGCTCCGTCCTCTATTAGCTTCTTAATGTAACTGCAAATAAATGAAAATAAAAAAAAATGGAAATTTAAGAAAAATTACTATCACCGCGTTTCACTAACGATAATGGTATTAACTCCTCACTCTATATATAGCATTGACACATTAAGTTAAACTTTTGGCAAATAAAATTAATCTTTTGGCAAATAAATTTAATATTTTGGCAAATAAATTTAATCTTTTGACAAATAAAATTAATCTTTTGGCAAATAGATTTAATCTTTTGGCAAATAAAATTAAACTCTACTATAGTACTAAACAGTGTTTGAAAAAGTAAAAAATACACTAAAAACCTGCTGTTGCTGTGCTAGGAAAGATTTTTTTTTACTTTTGATGCTTAGCTTTACTGCGCCAATATCAAGAGTTGACCTCCAGGATAGCTGAAAAGTGTTTTTTGGTTTTTCTGTTCTGTTGATTTGACTGCTCACTTTCAAACAGTTCTGTCACAACATGGTCTCAAATATTCGTCAAACTATCTGGCCCATTTTATTTCAACCAAACCATGCATTATGGCCAAATGGGATAAACACATCTAAAATGCTATAAATCTTGAATTCCCTTAATACATATATTTTCAAACGCAGGTACAAAAAAAAATTATTTATGTGCATGTGCACATATGTACATTAGGGTGCTCATCGAAAATGTTTTTTACCCCCTAATTTTATTAGTTTTTATGTGAAATATTATTGTCTATTTTTATAGATATTTTAAAGGTCATTTAGAGGTCGCGATCTGTTGATTTAGTTTAAAAAATACGGCTTTGTAGATTTATGAGTTTTTGAATGACTATTTTTGACTCGATTTCAATGATGGAATGTACAAAATTTTGCAATAGATATTAAAATAATTCAACTTGCAATGAAAGAGAACAGAAGACTAGCAAGAAAAATGTTTGCCTACGTTTTGTATATGCACACATATGTACATATAGCAGCAGTTAATTTCATTTAAAGAAATGGCGTGTCGTCCATTTCCGCTGTAGCATATGTAAATAGTGCATATATTTAGGCGCAATATTTAACTTCTACTGGCGGGGCGACATCTGGAGTCTTCTACTTCCTACAACGAGGTTCATATCTAGACTAGGTTGATATCTAGAATTTGCCACAAATAGTTTTGCTACACTACCGCCGAGGCGCGCCGGCAGCTTTAACAATTTTATAGTGGTTTTACGTTCTTTGGAAAATTGCGCTCTGTTAGCCATAAATCTTACTATTTTTTGACCGCCTTTGAATCAAGACCCCTGGACCATATGGGGAATTCATTTATATTTTAAATTGCATTGTCACCGTGATTGGAACTATGCTGAAAATTTCAAGTCTCTAACTTGTCGGGAAGTTAGTTTAAAATCGATTGGAAATTTCCGCGATTTCCGCGGGATGACCAAGTTAAATAAAAGTTTTTAAAAAACACTTTTCAGCTATCCAGGAGGTTAACTCTTGATATTGGCGCAGTAAAACTAAGCGTCAAAAGTTAAAAAAAAATGCTTTCCTAGCGCAGCAACAGCAGTTTTTTAAGTGTATTTCTTACTTTTTCAAACACCGTTTAGTACTATAGTAGAGTTTAATTTTATTTGCAAAAATATTAAATTTATTTTCCAAAAGCTTAATTTTATTTGCCAAAAGGTTAAATTTATTTGCCAAAAGATTAAATTTATTTGCCAAAAGATTAATTTTATTTGCCAAAAGATTAATTTTATTTGTCAAAAGATTAAATTGATTTGCCAAAAGATTAAATTTATTTGCCAAAAGATTAATTTTATTTGCCAAAAGTTTAACTTAATGTGTCAATGCTATATTTGGATCTCTGTGTGGATTCGGAAGGTTGTGCATTTTGATTTGAATTCTGGAATTTGTCAGAGATATCGCTGCAACGTGTTAAATGCAAAACGACCTGATGCAATTTGCTGGGATACTGGTATTTTATTGATGGATCAGGGTATCCATCCAAAACAATTGCACAAATATAAAGGCACAATCAACTGAAAAATTATGGTAGAAAATATATTTTTATTTAACTGAAAGCCAATTATGAATAAATAAAATGCTATAATTAACACACCTTCAACGACTGCTGCTTTTCCTTTGTACCCAAGCCCACGTACATGCTGAACAAGCTGTAATGTGCATTTTCGCTAATCTCAACATCATCGAATTTATACCATTAGAATGTAGCAATGTATGTACCACAATGTCAGTTAACTCATATAACAACTATCGCTCGCCTCGGATGACTTCACCTTCCAGTTTGGCTTAGCCATATACTAAAAAATGTAAGTTGCGTTCCAAATACTTCACGATTTGCTAGTTTTTACAGGAAGCTGTTCCAGGTGGCATCGTGAAGCATCTGGAACGCACCTACATATTTGTAGCTTAGGAGATATGTATACGTAAGCATACTTTTTAGTGGAATAGCAGCTTGACTAAATTTTGGGTTAGGTAAATGTTGCTGTTGTGCACTACCGTCTACCCAAATCAGCTAGTCCAGGCCTTGCCAAAGTGGGTGCCGCGGAACCCTGGGGAGCCGCGAGCGTATGACAGGGGTGCCGCTAGCGGCTAAGCAGTAGAGTTAATTTTTAGTATATGGCAAAAGTTTTACTATCTTGTGTCTACTGCTCGACAAGCTGCTTGTCAAACATAATCCAAACCTTCTTTCCCCATTTCGCCATACACCATGCAAATGACTCGTTCAAGCAAAGCATTTTAGTTTTCTTCCGGTTCATAATGTAAAAAATTTTAGTTTTCTTCCAATTTTCTCTCCTACGTCCTCACTCGGTGAAAATTTCGTTGTAAATGAGGCGGTTTTACCATACACAACGCAATTGGTTTGATCAAACGTCAACATGGCGCCCAGAAAATCAAAAATTTAGATTTTTGTTCAAATTTCCCTCAAGCGGTTTGTCAAACTCCATACACAACACAAATGGCTCGAGGCAAAGGAATATTTCGCTTGGTTTGTCAAGACGCTTGTGTGGTGTATTTCGCTCTTAAGCGTATGTGGCTCACCAATACGTTTTGTCAACGAAAACTTGAATCAGGAAAATTTCAGAAAAACAGCCGAAAACGTATCCTTTTCACAACCATTTTCGGTACTTTTCTAGACCTAGGTTTCTGCCACACAATTTAGTGGGAAAGGAATCGTCAAGGTGTCCGAAAATGGAATCGATAAACGGACAAAAACCCCATTTCATCCACTTTTCTTCCCGTTTTCGGATTAATTTTCGGATTTTTTGCTGCCTGGACTGTTCTCGTAATCAGCGCAGCAACTTCGCGCAAGTGTACATGTTACTTATTTTTTGGAACTTCAAAATCACACTGTGAAAGAGCGAATAAAGACAATTTCAAAGGCAGTCGAGAACTTATAAAAATATTCTGCCTTATCCTGAGTTTCGCCAAAAAAAAAATTCACCCGAAAATTTTTCATCCGCCTATAGTAAATAAATGGACACGGAAAGTGAAAAGTGAACCGGTTCGGCGAAAATGAAACTCATGATAAGGCTGATTGAAAACTTTGAATTTTAGGTTGCAGCTTTGACGAAAGTACCGACGTGTTGAGACTTGCTGTTGTTCTTGTGTTTGTGAGGTACCCATTCTCAATGAAAATCGAAGAAGAACTTTTGATGAGCGGAGTACTTGAGACGTACACCACTGGCGACGAAATTTTTAAAGCTATAGACAAATTTGTAAAGAAAAATGGTTTGAAATGGGGCAAGTGTGTTGATATTTGCAGTGATGGAGCAGCTGCAACGGTTGGAAAAATGAAAGGAGCGGTGTCTAGAATGCACCAAGTGGCAGAAAACGCCACAAGCAGCCACTGTGTGATCCATCAACATTCCCTGGCGACTATAAAGATGCCACCACAAGGTTTGAAAACCGTATTGGATGACGCTGCGAAGATAAATAATTCTGCTAAGAGTCGCCCGCTTCAAGCATTTTAAAACTTGGCGCTGAAGGCATGGGTACGGATTAGGGATGTTGCGAATGTGGAATTTTAGACATCCGCGGATGCGAATGCGGGTGCGGATGTTTAAAAGCTAACATCCCCGGATGCGGATGCGAATGCAGATGTCAAGTATTTTTAAGAAATAATAAGGTGAGTAAATTAGGTGATTTAATAATAATAATAATAATAGATTGGCGCTTACACATATGTTAGTGTTTGGCCTAGCTGTCGACCGCTGTGGTGTACCTTTTCTGCCATGAAAAAAAGCTTCTCATAAAAATTCAATCGCCGTTCGGAGTCGGCTTAAAAATGTTTATCGGATTTTATAATGTTTTTTAGTGCTTGAATTTAAAAATTGGAACATTGCGTTTAATAGAAACTTTTTATTAAAAGTAATATTGTTGCCTTTTCGGGTCACAGTCTGTTTCTTAAAGGGTCGTAAATGAAATCTGCGCCACTAAATAACTACTCGCTCGAGGCGACAAACTTGCAAAACTTGAAGCTTAACCAAATTGTAAATTATTTTCGACTGACGCCGCACCAGTTGAGAGGACTTTCAGTTATATTAAGTTTTTTTATTGCGGTGCAATCATTCTTTTTTGAGAATTGCATCGGGACTGCAAATCTCGGATGTATCCTCCTGACTTTCTTCTTCTCAATCTAGCATCTAACACCGCTGTTTTCCAAAGAATTCTTCATTCTCATTCTTGTGGTTCTTTCTGAATTTGGAGTGCCTGTACGCCATCAGCGTTTTTCGATTTTAGTTTTTGTAATTCATTTTTAATCCTTTCTTCTGTGACTGGCCAGATATACTTTTTATCAGTGCACTTGAACAATATTCCAGGGACCGAAAGTAACAGTTATTTTTTTACGAGTTAAACTTGGCCAAATATTTTTTATTCCGAAATAAAAGTCCTTTCCGGATAATAAACAAACCACTTATCCTAATTATACAAATTCGGTATCATATGAAAGAGGACTGAAATAGCATTTAAATAGAAATAACGAACACCGCTGTGGTGTAGTGGTAAGCAGTGCGCGCTTTCACTCATCAGCACCTGGGTTCAAGCCCTGGTCAAAGCAACATCGCAAAAAATATAAAAAAAGGGTTTTTCTTAACAGCGGTCGTCCCTCGGCAAGCAATGGCAAAACCGCCGAGTGTATTTTTCTCATAAAAATACAATCGCCGTTCGGAGTCGGAGTAAAACTGTAGGTCCCGCCTCTTTGTGTGCAACATCAAGGCGCCGCCACAAGTCGGAGGAGAAGCTCGGCCAAACACTGACATATATGTCAGCGCCAATCTATTATTATTATTAACGAACGAAGGTGACCACCTCTATTTATATTTTTTTTAATTTATGTAACACAAAAGAAATCTCAAGGTTTGTTGTATGGTAATTAATTAACATATTTCATTGAAATATTTTTCAATAGGTGGCTTTTCTCGTTTAGACATATTAGTTTTAAAGCTATTTAAGTACTCTTTCATTTGATACCAAACTTGTTTAATTTGGATAAGAGGTTTGTTTATTATCCGGAAACGACTTTTATTTCGGAATAAAAAAAATATTTGGCCAAGTTTATTTCGTAAAAAAATAACTGTTATATTCGGTCCCTTCAATATTCGCATTCGCAAAAGATCCGCATTGATTATTGCGAATGAGAATGCGAATATTCGCAACAACCCTGGTACGGATCACTGTCACCTTTTGCGGTGGCTTTCAAGGGGAAAGATTTTAGACAGATTATTTGAGAAAAAAGATGGAGACCACATTTACAGAGCAGTCTTTGGTTCAAAATTTAACTGATGTCGTTTGGCTGATTGGGATACCTTTCTGACATATTAAAAAACTAAATGAAACCACCACACCTCTTCAAGGTAAGGAAGGAGCTCAATTGGAAAAAATAAGAGGCTTGCCAAAAAAAAAAAGTTTTGCTTTTTTTAAAGCATGTGTTGAAAGCGCAAACATCTCCAACTTTTGTCGGTAGCAAGAATATCTACATATATTTTTCAACAAATGCTTGCATAAAAAAACAAATACAGAAGCAAGCTTTTAACCGTCAAACTTAAAGGAAATAATGAAATCATCAAAACAATTTCATTCCTCAATGCATAAAATTTGCATTGTGTTTTCTTATTTTAAGAGTAGGTGGCCGGGAATTTTTTTTGGAACGCCTGAGGTAGTCTATTAATAGTTGCCTATTGGTAATTGCAGCATAATAACTAATTTCATTAATTTAATTAGAAATAAAAGAAAAATCGAAGCAAACTTACCATTCGGATAATATTTTTCGCCATTTTTTCAGTCTGCACACGAATGTGCTAACGAAGATGTAAACAAATTCAAGCACATTGTTTTCTGCAGTATTTTTTTTAAGTTTTAAATATCTTTAAAATTATGTTTAAAACTTTATAATAACAATATTTCCAGTGTCGAAATCAAAACGAAATTTTATAAATTGTATTTAAAAAAACAATCATCTAATATTTTTCAAGTTTGTGCGCATTTAAAAGTAAATACTACTATTCAACAATTTTTATTGAGCTCGTTTTTAATGAAAACATATTGTGGAAAAGCAACAATAACTTGAAACAAGTAAGAAAGTCTAAGTTCGGGTGGAGCCGAACACTAAATACCCGGCGCAAGTTTTAAATATATGTTTTCCACCTTTCCGAAAGCTACCGCTACATGATAAGCCGGGGTGTATAAATTTTAAGTAAATTAGCGTCCTTAAATTTCGAAATATTGAAATTTCAAGCATTTCAGAAATTTACCGTTATATGAAAAGCATCCGTAATTTTAGTCCGATTTCAACAATTTTCAACGGTTTGCTTTTGTGTGGAAAGCACAATAACCGTACCGAGTTTGGTACGAACGGTCAGCGAGATACATATATATGATCATAAGAGGGCGGTGCCACGCCCATTTTCCAAAATTTTACCACAAGCATATTTCTTTGTCAAGAGTTGTTGCAACCCTCAATTTTGAAAAAATTATCTTTAATATTTACTGATTTATCGAGGATTTCGTATTTTTCTAAATTACCGTTATATGGGATGTTGGCGTGGTTATTGTCCGATTTTAAAAACCCAACAACCGCGCCAAGTTTGGAAGAAATTGGTGCAGCGGTTACCAAGATATACACATGTAACCATACGCCCACTTGCCAAAATGTTTTAATATTCATATTTTTCGTCTAAAACTCGTTGTAAATATCAATTTTGAGTGAATTATCTTCAGTAGTTACTAAAATATCGCACTTTTCGTATTTCTGAAAATTACCGTTATATGGGAGGTGGGCATGGTTATTGTCCGATTTCGCCCATTCAATACCATCCGTCCTACGCCTAAAAGAAGTCCACTTACCAAGTTTCGTTAAGATATCTCAATTTTTACTCGAGTTATCGTGTGCACAGACGGACGGACGGACGGACAGAGAGTCACCGCTTAATCGATTTCTCTTTTCATTCTGATCATTTATGTATATATTTGTCTATATCTATCTAGATTCGTTTTGCCTGTTATAAACAACCGTTATGTGAACAATGTTATAATACCCTTGTGCACAAGTGCGCTCGGGTATAAAAATGGTAGAAGTGATACCTATTTCGGAAATCGCCACATTTCCTCATCAGACTTCTTTCAGTAGGATTTGAACCGACGATCCCACTGACTCAGCCAGTTGCCTACGCACTGTGCTAAGTTCGCCTTATTAATTCTTGTTGCTTATTTCCACTATTTTCACATGCTAAGCCAACTACAATCAAGCGCAGCTATTCCGCTGCAATTCACTTGATCATGTGTTGCTGGTTTTGTTGGATTTTGTTAATATTTCTATTATTAGAATGTTTAACTTTTTAGGTGTGCTCGTCCTTAAGTTATTTGTTTTTGTTATTTTATGGCCTTATGACAATTATATTCAACAATTTTTATTGAGCTCGACGCCGTTTTTAATGAAAACTTATTGTGGAAAAGCAACAATAATTTGAAAAAAAACGGTAGAAGTGATAGCTATTTCGGAAATCACCACATTTCCTCATCAGACTTCTTTCAGTAAGATTCGAACCGACGATCCCACTGACTCAGCCAGCGCCTTCTTTTTCTCTTAATTATTCTTAGCCCCATGGTAGATGACTTCGGTTGTACGAATTTGTTGTAACGTCAGGGGTTGAAGACTTGCTCCAGCTGCTAATCGCTTAAAATTTCCTCCAATCCCGTCGCAAGCAAATTTCCCATGTGAAATTGCAACAAAGTTCTATTCTGCCGTTTCCTTGAGGTAATGTGTTTATTCATATTGCTTTTGTTTTTTACACACCTTTCCTCTTTCAAAAATATACAATTTCAATGTCTATTGATAAATGCATATAAGCGATAAAGATTAATTAATGTCCAAAATCGATAGAAAAAGCATTAATTCGAAGTAGTAAAAGAAAACTGAGCGGGACTTAATAAGAAAACTAAAAAATCTAAATTTACTTCAAACGCACGGTAAGATTTAAAAAATTCAATTGTTTGCAAAATTTAATTTACGTCTTTTTTTCAGTAAGGCCGTGGGAACAATCCCATTTTTAATATTACTAGTGAATAGGTATGTATGTACGGGCAGAAGAAATAAACGCGAAAACTCAGAGCCACGAAAATCAAGATCAAAACAAAGAGTAGGGAGTGTCAAAAAATCAAGTATTTTTTTTGGATCCGACACACGAAAACTAGTTCCTGGGTAACTCTAGAAAGTACTTACCAAATCTGAGCTCTTAATATTAACGGGAAGATTATCCTCATTATAGTTTTCCATTTTCAATTTAGTCTCATATAAAAATGGTCATATCTTATCACCAAAAGATCGTTAAACCAGTTGCATCGTCAATATTTATAGCAAATTGAATGCTCTACAAAAATGGTCTGATATACTCTTTTCATTAATCTGACCATTTAAAAGATATTCAAGGTCAAAGATTGAAGTATTTTAAGGAAAATAACATTTTGTTTTGAATTTTGTAACTTACTAAAAAATAATTATTGTCAAATGAGTTTCAATTATTTCTGTAGGAAATTGAACGCTCTACAAAAAAAATCTCGAGTGGTTAATCGATTACTCTAACCATTTATAAGATATTCGCAGTAGAATTCCAATGCCTACTGATTTTAATATTTTTTTAATAAATATTTCCAATTTATCCATTTAATTTATGAATTTTGAGAATATTTAAGAATATTATGTTGCATATTTAAGAATATTACGTTGATGAAAAAATAAACACAAACCTCTTTCACTGTTGGTAATTTTAGTTCATGAATTTTTGACATCGGTATGCCAATTCATATTAGATGATTAGCAGATGAATTGCAATAATCAAAAATATATTAAAACTCAGCTGTTAATTAACTGGTTTCAGTTATACACAAGAAAACACAACTCAGAGCTCAAAAAACTGTATATGCAATGTAGAAATATAAGAGGAAACATAGAAATGACATAAAACCACAGATGGCGCTGGTATGACAAATACAGAGCATTCGAAATTAAATCTTCAAATTCCCCAAACAAAAAATATTACATTATAAATTTTGTAGAAAAAAAAACAATTTGCATGACATTTTAAATAAACCCGTTGAAAATATTAAATTAGGATCCTAAATTGTGATAAAATTTATAAAAACAAAATATCGTTAAAAAATTGATTAGAAAGAAATATATTCTCAAAAAAAAGATAAGACATAACTCGCAAACTGTCATTCTATCGAAATAAACTCAAATTCTCATGGAATTCATAAACTGAATGCATAAATTGGAAATATTTATTAACAAACTATTAAAATCAGTAGGCATTGGAATTCTACCGCGAATATCTTCTAAATGGTTAGAGTAATCGATTAACCACAGACCTTTATTGTAAAGCGTTAAATTTCCTATAGAAATAACTGAAACTCATTTGACAATAATTATTTCTTAGTAAGTTACAAAATTCAAAACAAAAAGTTATTTTCCTTAAAATACTTCAATCTTTGACCTTGATTATCTTTTAAATGGTTAGATTAATAAAAGAGTATATGAGACCATTTTTATACAGCGTTCAATTTCCAATAAATATTGATGATGCAACTGGTTAAACGATCTATTGGTGATAAGATATGACCATTTTTATATGAGAATAAATTGAAAATGGAAAACTATGATGAGGATAATCTTCCCGTTAATATTAAGAGCTCAGATTTGGTAAGTACTTTCTAGAGGTACCTAGTAGAGGTTTACGCCGACAGGCTTTGCGGCGGCGGTGTGGTCAAGTTCAAAAAGAATCGGCGGCGGCGGCGATGCCGGCGCGCCTGGAAACGCCGGCGCTACTGCCCATAAGGTAGATTCCAAAGAGCCTTGAGGCTACTAATCTTATCATGTCATCTCGTCATTGGGCATTCGCCATTCCAATTCAGATTATAATTATATTTAGTTCATTAATTGAATTAGTTTTAAAGTAAATTATGTTACTCCCTACTTGAATTAAAATGTTGAGCGTCTGGCGCTGATGGATTGGCGAACAGAAGAAGGTCTGAGGTATATACATACATACACACATGGCTCTCTATGTTCTCTACAGATCCGTATTTAATATTTAAATTTAAAGAAATAAAAAAAATTTAAAAACAATAATCTTATCAACCGTTATGTTAAATTACGGAGCTCTTACGATTTTGGCCGCTGTGGTGTAGTGTTAAGCAGTGCGCGCTTTCACTCATCAGCACCTGGGTTCAAGCCCTGGTCAAAGCAACATCGCAAAAGTATAGAAAAAGGTTTTTTCTTAACAGCGGTCGTCCCTCGGCAGGCAATGGCAAACCTTCGAGTGTATTTCTGCCATGAAAAACAGCTTCTCATTAAAATACAATCGCCGTTCGGAGTCGGCGTAAAACTGTAGGTCCCTCCGCTTTGTGTGACAACATCAAGGCGCACGCCACAAATCGGAGGAGAAGCTCGGCCAAACACTAACATATGTGTAAGCGCCAATCTATTATTATTATTATTATATATATATATTTTCCAAAAGTTTAACCCATCACCTCGAACCAGAACGAGCTTTTTTGACCTACTGTTTAAAAAAATGGCTCATAGTTGGTTAAAATTTCCACTAAAATATTAAGCGCCAAATTTTCTAAGGAGTACCGAATGTAATGAAAAATAATACAAATTTTTACCAAAAAGGGGGAACCTGAACCCTGTGTAGAAAACATTGCGATGCGAGAAAAGGTTTTTTTTCATCGCTCCGCTCTTGCTTCACTCCCGCTCCCAATAAAAAACTTTTCTATTTATTTATTTACATACAGATACAGAAATGCTTCTAGATATATGTATCCAAAAAGAAAACTAAAAAAATTTCCAAGTTAATTAAATGTAATGAAAATTTATTTAATATCGTTTTTTTCAATGGCAAAAAATTATAATTTAAGTAAATTTATTAACTGAACTTTTTTTTAATTTTACACCAATAAAATATTTCAAAATAAATCGTTACTAGGCCAGAAAATAACAAAAAGAAAATATTGAACATTTTTTCTAAGGAGCTAAAGAGAAATTGATTTGTTTAGCTCTTTGCTCCAGCTCCGCTCCCGCTAAAATCGAAACCCTGGATGCGAGGAAGCAAAACCTTCCTGGGGTTTAACCACCACTAAGGAATGCTAACGAAATTTTCACATGGCCACTTGTATTCGTGTGTGGGACCCCATAACAAAATAATTTACAAATGTAAAAATTAGCAAAATAAGAGTTTGATTTTTATTGAAAGTATGTTTAAAATACTAAAATAAAAAAAATACACAGGAAACTCAACTTGGCTTTGTTTTATCTATAATAATTGAGGAGCTAGATGCAATGGGGCACCTTCTGTTAAAACTGCTTCTTGAGATATTGCCGTTAAAGTTTTTGATGTGTTTTAACTTTCTTGTTGTTGTAGTATGTGTATAAAAAAATAGTATTGAAAAGAATTGTCTACTGTGGAAAAAAATCGTTAGATTACCAGTATTTGATCTTAATTTAACTGTAACAAACGCTTTCGATCGAAAATATGTTACCTATGTTTTTTCTGAGTTACGCTATTTTTGGAAAAACAAAGGAGATTATATTCTTGTCCAGTGACCCAAATTATGGAAAAAAGAACTCCTTTAAAAATGAAATTTTCATTCCGTAAAATTGTGTTTTTATACGAGTAGTATTTAGTTCCTTCAAACGATGTATTTCAATGTACATACATCATGAAAATTTTGTACAAAATTCCTTAGGCGCCGAACGCCGCCGCCGCCGCGCCGATATTTTCGTAGCTCGGCGGCGGCGAGTGAGAAATCACAAAAAACGGCGGCGGCGTGGCTCGGCGGCGTATACCTCGAGTACCTAGGAACTAGTTTTCGTGTGTCGGATCCAAAAAAAAAAAAAAATTGATTTTTTTGACCCTTACCCCAATGTACATATGTATGTATGTAAGGACATACGTGCTATTAGGAATGCACGTATATGTATATAAGTATGTAGATGCAACATTTATTTTTTTTCACTCACCTTAGCATCCCACGATGCTGGTACCAACATGTAGAGAGGACGCTGAAAAGGGCTGAAAAGCGACGCATTTACGCGGAAACATACCGTCATGCATAAACATATGTAGGTACATACCAGGGATGTTGCGAATGTGGAATTTTAGACATCCGCGGATTCGAATGCGGATGCGGATGCTCAAACGCTAACATCCGCGGATGCGAATGCGAATGCGGATGTCAAGTATTTTTATAACCGAGCGCACTTGTACGCAAGGGTATTATAACTTTGTTCACATAACGGCTGTTTGTAACAGGCAAAACGAATCGAGATTGATATAGACAAATGTATACATAAATGATCAGAATGAAAAGAGTAATCGTATGTGCAAGCGACAACTCGAGTACAAATTGAGATATCTTAAAGAAACTTGGTATGTGTATTATTTTGAGCGTAGGACGGTGTTGAAAATGGGCAAAAGCGGACGATAACCACGCCTACCTCGTATATAACGGTAGTTTTCAGAAATACGAAAACTGCGATATTTTAGTAACTACTCAAGCTTACTCACTCAAAATTGATTTTTAAACGAAAAATAAGAATATTAAACATTTTTGGAAATGGGCGTAGGCACGCCCATTTATGATTACATGTGTATATCTTGGGAACCGCTCCACCAATTTCTCCCAAACTTGGCACAGTGTTGGGCTTCACAAAACATACCAAACGGCTGAAAAATTAAAAAAAATCGGATAATAACCACGCCCACATCCCACATAACGGTAATTTAGAGAAATACGAAAGCTTCGATAAATCAGTAATCAATCCTGCAGCTAATTTATTCAAAATTGATGTTTGCAATAATTTTTTAGCAAAAAGTACGCTTATAATAAAATGTTGAAAAATGGGCGTGACCCCGCCTACTTAAAACAAATATGTGTATCTCGGTAACCGTTCGATGAATGTGTACCAAACTCGGTATGATTATAGTGGTTGCCCCATAAAGGCAAAACGTTAAAAGTTATTAAAATCTGACTAAAATTACGACCACCTTTCTATAACGCTAATTTTACCCAAAACCAATACCTTGAAAAGAATTAACATTATGGAATTTTGGAAAATGGGCGTGATGCCGCCCACATATATCTATATAAGTTTATCTCATTATGTCTAACTGAACGTTCTATCGAAGATGTTTGAAATAGACGTAAAACGACCACTGCTTATGTATGTATTGTTCGGCTCCGCCCGAACTTAGACTTTTTTACTTGTTAAGAAATAATTTAGGTGAGTAAATTAGGTGATTTAGTTAAATAAAAAATGGAAAGGTTAGTAATTTTTAATAAGTTTTTTTTAGTACTTGAATTTAAAAATTGGAACATTGTATTCAATAAAATGTTTTTAAAGGGTCGTAAATCAAACCTGCGCCACTAAATAACTACTCGCTCGCTGCGAAAAACTTGAAAAACTTCAAACTTGACAAAATTGTAAATTCTTGACGCTGCACTAGTCGAGAGGACTTTCAGTTATATTTATTTTTTTTTTTATTGCGGTGCAATAATTCTTTTTTGGGAATTGCATCGGTCTGCAAATGTCGTATGTATCCTCCTGACTTTCATCTTCACAATCTAGTATCATGGCAAGATCGTTGATTAAACAACGTTGTTTTCCAAAGAATTCTTCATTCTCATTCTTTTGGTTGTTTCTGAATGTGGAGAACCAGTAACGTCAACAGCGTTTTTCGATTTTAGTTTTTGTAATTCATTTTTGATCCTTTCTCTGTGACTGACCAGATATACGTTTTAGCATTGTACTTGCATAATATTCCAGGGACCGAAACAGTTATTTTTTTACCAGTTAAACTTGGCCTAATATTTTTTATTCCGAAAGTTTTTTTCTGGACAATAAACAAACAGCTTATCAAAATCAAACAAATTTGGTATCATGTGAAAGAGGACTGAAATAGCTTTTAAAAAAATATAACGAACGAAGGTTACCACCTCTATTTATATATTTTTTTTTATATCATTTAATACTAAAGAAATTCATATACCTGACCCAAGGTTTGTTCTATGGTAATTAATTATCATTTTTTATTGAAATATTTTTCAATAGGTGACTTTGCTTGTTTAGACATTTCAGTTTCAAAGCTATTTAAGTCCTCTTTCATTGTTTAATTTGGATAAGCGGTTTGTTTATTGTCCGGAAAGGACTTTTAGTTGGGAATAAAAAATATTTGGCCAAGTTTAACTCGTAAAGAAAAATAACTGTTACTTTCGGTCCCTTCAATATTCGCATTCGCAAAAGATCCGCGCTGATTATTGCGAATGCGAAAGCGAATGCGAATGTTAAAATTAACGTGGAAGCTCCGCGGTTGCGAATGCGAATGCGAATATTCGCATTCGCAAAAGATCCGCGCTGATTATTGCGAATGCGAAAGCGAATGCGAATGTTAAAATTAACGTGGAAGCTCCGCGGTTGCGAATGCGAATGCGAATATTCGCATCAACCCTGGTACATACATATATAGCGCTGCTTGTTACTTTGCCACTCGCTCGTGTTTGCGGGCGGCGAGCGAGTCACACGTGAATTACCCTATCCAAAACTTATTATAATATGAAATTAAAGGGTTTCTACGGAATTAAATTATTACAAATGCGAGAATTATCAATTTGGATTATAACAAAAAATTTGGTTATGTCAAAATAGTAAAAATTAAAAAAAAAAAAATAAGTTAAACAAGTGCAATACAAAAATTATGAAAAGTGCGATGGGAAACAAAATGGAGCAATAAAATGGAATAAACGCCGGTATTATAGGTGAAATGAGAAAGCTTAGAATTGATACATTAACCAACTTACATAGAAATTATTGGCTTCAAAAAAAAAATAATATCGAGTGAAAATATAATAAATGAGCAGAAGGCTCACGCGGAAAGAAACAAGAATTAATTGATTGGCGAACTAAACAAAAGCCATATAGACTACACCATGCCTTCCCAAAGTGGGTGGCGCGGCACCCTGGGGAGCGTATGCCTGGGGTGCCGCTAGTGGCTAGAGTATACTAGTGGTACGGGCAAATTCTTTAGACTTTCCATACACAACGCAAGCGGTTTGATCAAACTTCAACATGGCGGCCAGAAAATCAAAAAATTTAGTTTTTTATTAAAATTACATTCAGCTTGTCAAATCCCATACACAACACAAATAGCTTGCAGCAAAGGGATATTTCGCTCTTAAGCATAGTTCCCCAGTACGTTTTGTTAACGTAAAATTGAATCAGAAAATTTTCCGAAAAATAGCTGAAAACGTACCCTTTTCACAACCACTTTCGGTAATATTGTAGACTAATCCGCGTTTCATCCACTTTTCTTCCCGTTTTCGGATTAATTTTCGGATTTTTTGCTGGCTGGGCTGTTCTCGTAACAAGCGCAGCAGTTTCGCGCTCGTGTATATATTACTTATTCTTTGGAACTTCGCAATCACACTATTAAAGAGCGAATCAACAGGATTTTAGAGGCAGTCTTCTCGTGTTAGTGAGGTACCCATTCGCAATGCAAATCAAAGAAGAACGAAGTACTTCAGACTTACGCCACTAGCGACGAAATTTTTAAAGCTATCGACAAATTTGTACAGGAAATGATTTGAAATGGAGCAAGTGTGCGGATATATGCGGCGGTTGGAAAAACGAAAGGAGCGATGTCTAGGATGAAGCAAGAGGCAGAAAACGCCACGAGAAGTCACTGTATGATCCCTCGGTATTCCCTGGCGACTAGGAAGATGCCGCCACTAGATTTAAAACCCGTATTGGATGACGCTGCGAAGATAACAGAGACCTGCGAAATTAAAATACATCTCTGGTTTTTTCTAGCACGTCTACATTTTTTTTATTGGTGACATGTACATTTTAGAATTTCTAGCAATTTGCATGAAAACCCCATAAATAAACAAAGTAATCAGAAGAACGTATGTAATTTCGAAGTTAACGCTAAGAAAATTGATAACAGCCGGTTTACTAGCAATTTACATATGAAATTCAAAAAATAAATCATTTATCACTTAATTTGCTTTCGTGGAATTGGCTGTACAAATTATTTTCTTAGCGTTATTTTCTTCGTTGGTTATCGAAAATCGAACATCGAAAGTGAAATTATGAGCTATGCAACCGTGTCGAAATTTTCGTTGAGTTTCGAATTTTCTGTCGAACAGAATTTTGCTTTCGATGGTGTAGCGAAGTCTTAGAAAATTGTGAAAAAATTATGATTTGCATTTGTTTTTTTACTTTATGGCGGCTAGACACTAATTTTAAACATTTTCTACTCCTGGCCAGTTTATCAAGCTCTCATCCTCTGACGAATCGTTGAAATTTACATATGTACATATGTATAAACACACTATTTAGTTTGCTCGATTTGTAAACAAAACTTCTCAGCGGTGTAAAATATACTATTGTAAATAACCTAACCGAGCGAAATTTACAATAGCGCAATTCTTCATCGAATGAGCGTCATAATACCAAATGAAAATTCGTTCGATCAGCATTTTCGACCACAGTCGAATGCAACTCATAATAGGGGCCTTACTTTTACATTTCTATGTGAGACTACATTTTAAACAAATGCTTACATAAACAAGTAATTTTTAAGCAAAAAAAAAAACCCCGATTTCAATTCCCTTCTAAGAATTTAAAATTATCGTTAATCTATTCATGGTCCAATGATCACATTTAAACCAAATTAGACCACCTGTCAGGTAACACCTTTCCTTTAAAAAAGAATTATAGTAATCGGTTAACGTGGTCCAAAGTTATGCGGTAACATAAAAAGAAAGAAATAATAAAAAAATATTCCGACGAATTGATAACCTTCTTTTTGTGAAGTCGGTTAAAAACAAATACACCAGCAAGCTTTCAGCGTCAAATGATTTCAGGCTAAAATTGTTGCGAATTTTTTTTTAGCACAACAAGGGTGCCGAGGTGAAAAAAGTTTGGGAACCCCTGGACTACACCAACAAAGCTCTGTCGCTATTGATGCTGCGCGGTCGCGGTGGTTGTTAGGTCGCTATGCGCAAACGTTGTGGCGATGTATGTATGTATGTGCATTAGGCCGGGTCGATTTGTGGGGAGGCAAAAAAATCGCCCATTGCTCTGTGAAAATCATATTCTAGGGATCAAAATAAGAAACTTTGCCGAAGGAACCATACCTCTAAAACGAATTCTGATGTCCCCCAATTTGGGTCGAACTTTTGGGTAGGGGCAAATTTTGAAAAATCCCACTTTGACCCATTTAGAGTGCTCCTATCGAGTCCAAATGTATGACCGACCCCCACTAACTTTGGACGGCCGATCCACCCATGCCAGTGGCACACCCCCTGGAACTCCCCTGGGGGGTTCCCCATACAATCATTTCAAAAA
>NW_016162343.1:1521-14199 GCF_001687245.7 Rhagoletis zephyria | reverse complement strand
ATGTAAAGGCCAAAAATGGTGATTTTTTGAAATGATTGTATGGGGAACCCCCCAGGGGAGTTCCAGGGGGTGTGCCACTGGCATGGGTGGATCGGCCGTCCAAAGTTAGTGGGGGTCGGTCATACATTTGGACTCGATTGGAGCACTCTAAATGGGTCAAAGTGGAATTTTTCAAAATTTGCCCCTACCCAAAAGTTCGACCCAAATTGGGGGACATCAGAATTCGTTTTAGAGGTATGGTTTCTTCGGCAAAGTTTCTTATTTTGATCCCTAGAATACGATTTTCACAGAGCAATGAGCGATTTTTAAATCGACCCGCCCTAATGTGCATATAGGCTGTTCAGCTTGCTGCTTCCAGGTGAGTTCTAATCCGCTCTTTCGCTTTGTTAGCCTTCCTTATTCTCTGTAGACATACAAATTCCAAATGTTCCAGTTTGTGCAGCGGCCGTTGACCCGCGTCCACATCCATGTAATCCGGCCAGCTGATCGTTTTATTGTTGTTTTTGCCCTTTTGTTTCCTGTATTTTGTCGCTTACGAATGTAATGCCGAAGTATCTCCTTACGTATGTGTATGTAGGTGTGGGTATGTATATCCGTGCTTCCTTGTAAATACCCTGCAGTACGGGGGACTGACTACAGTACTGCTGAATCGGTAGCTACCTGATAAACACCGTCAATTACCGACCGACTACTTGCAGTGTATTTCATCGATTACTTTTACAAGGCAATGTCCTAGGCGGTAGTCACCATCGGCTCTCTTTGCACTACCGGGAGTTACTAAAGTAGTCACTTGCGTGATTTATGGGCGCCCTCTGTCGTAGTTTTTCGCTATTTTACTTACGACTGGTTCGACTCTGTACTACCATGTGCACTACCACGGGTTAATGGAGTACAGTATATTTTGCTTTGCTTCCTTTACGCTTAAGTGTACATATAAGATACCTACCCCAAAATGCGCATCTGAGACATTATTTTTAACAATTATAAGGAAACTGCTCCGATAGATGCATTCAACATACCTGCACATTGGCGATACCTGCCTTAAAAATTGTGCGACTAGTATCAATTATTAAAGAAAGTATTACGTTTACCTGCACTGGCCCTACAATTACCTAATTTTACAACTTTTTATTTATTTTGTTCATCTCGCAGAACAACGAAAATGGCTATAGATTTATGTAGTTATATATATAATTAGATACTATTCGGTAAAAATTTCGCTTGCAGTAGTTTCTACGTGGTAAGTGCTTCTCCATTATTTGCTTTCATAGGGACTTGGTACCTTCCTCCTCATTGAAGTAGTAAAGAAAATTCGCTTAAGTGCCTTTTTCGGTTAAGTGCACAAGTTTTTCGTGCAAAGAAGGAAGTGCAGCTAAGCAAAATATACTGTAGCTACTTATCTAGGAGTAGGTGCAGTAGCGGTTCAAAAGTAGCGATTGACTCCAGCAGTACTGGAGGGTACTTGCTGTTTTCCAAACATGTTGCGTGTACGTATGAATGTGTGTAGTACGTAGCCAAATCCTCGGACGTTATCGTCGTAACTATCGGTGCCTATTGCTCGCGCTGTGGCAAGTAGCATGATGCAATAATAAAGGTGCTATCAGTTGGCAACTTCTCGCTCTAATTCCGCCATATTGACTGCCTTAGGTGAGACAGTGTTACTTCTTTAACAATTCTTTGCCTAATAATATAGTTGAATATTTTTTTTATTTTTTCTCAGTATACACATTTTTTTCTTAAAAAGGTATTTTATTTTATTTTATTTCATTTCATTACGAATATACTATAAAAAAGCAAATTTTGTTTAGGAAAAAATGTGAAAATTTATATTTTTGCCCCAAATGGGGCTTAATTTCTTCCCGTTTTTCTTCTCGTTCTACTGAGCTAAGGCAGTGTCAAATCGAGCTGTCACAATTGATACCACCTTGTATTATTGCATCATGGGCAAGTAGTGCTCGTGGATGTGTTATGTGTCGGGGGCACAGTAGTATAAATATAGCGGTCCGCTATATGGTTTGCTGCTCCGCCGGTTTCAGAACCGCTATACGGTTTGCTGGTGCTCTGCCGCAAGCTTTGCTGCTCCGCCAAAAGATGTCGCCGANACAAATAAAATTTAATTTGAAATAAAAGAAAGTTTTATAATTACTTATTTATTTTGATAATAAGAATTTTAAACATAAATGTCCGCAATTATATGAATTATAGTGTTGTTGTTTATTATAGTTATATTTAATGTTTTTTCCTAAATGCTTTATTATTTGNACGAAATCCAAGCTCAGAGCCCAGATAAAAGCCGCAACATGTCGCTGATGACAAATCCGAGTCCAGAACAGCTGATGGAAATCCAAGAAATCCGATACAAGGTGGTTTATATGTTGAAAATTGGTAAAGTGTATTTGTATACATAATGCATACGTATTCTCATACATATGTACATCCATATGCAAACCTACATACGTACATATGTATATACATATATAGATGCTGCACCCCTAGAAAAGTGTGTTAACAATAGGTGCAATCCCGTATTCCTCGGACTCGGACTAGTAAACCTCAAAAAATAAAAATTCACTCAGAGCGAGAGAGTAACATTAAAAAGAACGGGATTGCTTTCTAGTAAAAAATGGTAACTTCTGTCAACTTCAACATAACCTCCAAATTTTGGTTGTAAATTTTTTCTTATTTTGTCTGTAAACACACTCAGCTCACACATGTAAATAACCAAAAATACTTTCAAATTCNATTTAGGAGGAAAAGTGTCACACATGAATACCCCTCTAAAATTTGGAATAAATTTAGAATACTTCTTTAAGTCTACATCAGGAAGAAGTCTTCTGGGTAGCTTCATTAAGAGTTTTTTTGGTATGGTTTCAAATATAATCCGAATCCCTTTTTATAAGGCTTTAAAAACATTCCATTGAAATATGTAGCTTCCATTGCATTTGTATGACGTTTCGCCTCCAATAACTGCTCCTTTCTAGTTTTTATAGTATTGATTGTTTTAATAATTCCTGCTGTACCGCCAGGTAGACTTCCAAGTGCTCCTAATGCTACGAATAATGGCGCTAATGGGAGAAATCCTCCAGATTTAGGTAATGGTATTACACGTGGTGCTTTTATTATAGATTTGAATATAGAATATGATTTACAGCCTTTCGTGAAATTTTTATTACATCTTTTAAGTTATCACTTTTCTTTAAATTTTGTTTGGCACTTTTTAAAGCATGCTTGAAGAGATGATAACCATTTTTTCCTCCCACTTTCTTAGTTTTACTATAAATGTTCCCCATAACGAATTTCGTTTTTGTCTTCATTATATTTGTAACTAACCAAGCATTTGTTTTCTCATTAAGATTGCTATCCTTCGCTTTAACTCTTCCCAAGCCTTCTCAATTAATTTTTATCAGCAATATGTCGGTTAATAAATCATTATTATATAAATATGATATATCATGTTCTCTACAAGCAGTGTCTAGTAGATTGCTCCCTCGATCTCCTCTTACTAAAAGTTTCCGTAGTTTCGTTCCAGGTTCACAAAATTGATAACTAGGCAAATGAAGTTCAATAGCAAGCTTATTAATTATATTATTTATAAAACCTTTTCCAACGACTAACGATTTATGAAAAAACATTTTTTCATAAATAACTCATTTAAAATAATATTGTATTCAAATAAACGCTGGAGTTTTTTAAATAAATCTATGGTTCTATTTAATTAAATGTTAATATTCTAAATACCAATTCTACAGTTAATTTATATTCAAACACAATATTATTATATGATTTAGAATAAACTTCTATATCATAAATCGCTTCCCTATTTGTTCTACTATAATACTTTAACTTAGTCTTAATATCTAAACCCCTTCTTTCATATTCATGTTGGTTTTGATGTTGCTCCATTATGTACTCTTCAACTTCCCCGCCACAAACGGTTAGGAATTTTCCATTGTCATCCTCTTCATCCCATTTTTTGTTGAAAAAAGCATGGGCTGCTCTGACTGGGATGCCCAAAACCTGTAACCGGGGACCATCATCTTCATCTTCAATACATATATAAGGGGTTTTCATGTCTTCAAAGCACAATATCTCAAATTCGAAATCGAAGTTGTACTCTCCATGATGCTCGCTATTGAGGATTCGGTTGATTCCAGGCATGATGTGTTTTATAAATCTTTAAACAAAGTAATAACTATATAAAAAGCATTGAGGTAAACTGTTGATAAAGAACATATTTAAATATACATATATTTTAGTAATCTATTTTATGCTTCATAATATAATTCAATTAAAATGTGGAAATAATCTTGAACTCAATGTTGCTGTCAAAGAATATATTTACTTTTTATTACCCTGTTTAAATTTTATTATATGATTCCAATCAAATGCTAATATTATAAATAGCCTTGACCTTGATTTCATCATCATTGTATGCCTAATAAGTTTAGTAACGCCAAGTAGACGATAACGAATCCCACATAAACATATAAAAAAATGCTTGTAAAAGTATGTGTATATTTAAATGTTTTATTCATCTAGCATTATTCATTCATATATTGCTAACTTAGTGAGAAAAGTTGTTAAGCATACTTTTTATGAAAACTCATATTTTGATATAAAAAGCAGGAGATATTAATAACACATCGTTTCGAAAAAAGTTTAAGATACTTGTTTTTCTCGTTTATATTCATTGAAAGACAAATTTATTAAATTCAAAAGAGTCATCGAATGTCTAACAAATTCAAAAATAATACGAAATCTTTTAATCTTTCACATATGAATGGAAAGATCTGCTGATGTTGATGATGAGAACAAAAAAAATTCATTTGAAATAAAATAAAGTTTTATATTTACTTATTTATTTTTATTTATTATTAGGTATTTAATGAAGAAATAAATTTTCTTAATATTATTAAATTTTTTCAGCACATATCATAGAATTTTCATGATATTTACAAGTATTTATATTTATATTTTTAATATAGAAATTCTTTAAATTTGGACAATTTAAATCATCTAAATTATGTAAAATAATATCGTATCCGAATAAACGTTGAATCCATCTGATTTTCTCCAATCCTTTAGCATAGAATATATAATTTTTTCTTTTCATTAATGAATGGATATATTCAATAACAGCCATTAAAGTCGAATCACCATCTTCCCATTTTAATCCATGATGATTATGATATAACCAGTTATTAGTTGTTTTATCCCGTATCATCAACTTAGATTCTTCAAAAGGAGGTTGAATAAGAAACGTTTTTATATATGATATATATGTTGATATGCTGACTTCTTTAGCAATAAATTTCCTATTAAAATAGAATCCCTGAACGTCTATAACCAACGTATATTCCTCTAACATTATATAGATTGAGCTTTTTTTTAAATTCACCTAAAAAATAGTCATGAATTTCTATAAAAATTTATATAATTTTTTTTAGAGTCTAATCAAATCCTATTTAAATAATTGTGAATATAAGTATGTATTAGAACCACCAATTTTATTAACTAATCGATCATACTCCGCTGAGTAATGAAAACCAAATATCAAATTAATCTTTTTATATACTACATTTGTATTCTTTTTATGTCATATGAATACGGCAAATCCATATTATAGTATTAAAAGTTAAGAAATTTCAATAACCATATCATGTTTATAGCTTTTAATATCAATTAATGTGACATCTGAGTGTAGTGTGATATCATCTCCAGTAACAATTTCAATTTCACCGTTACTTAAAATTTTCTCGAATGCAACCTGGCGATACACAAAACAAGAAATATTCAGTTTACGTTGAAGGAAATCACTATCATATGTACAGCGAATTCCTAGCATAATATTATCTTCATATTGAAGCTGAAAATGTCTATAAAAGGGTTGTGAGCTCTCAATTATTCCCGAAATATTTTTCTCTTTTTGTATTAGATCTTGCCTAAATTAGGGCTGCCAGATATCTCTGTTGCCAAACCGGGACACTTTAGGGGGGGCCTCTCGCTCCCTTCCCTTTCATTTCGACGTGCGAAAGGATGTAGTAAAATTTTATTTTGACAGACAAAAACAAAAATATAAAAACACGAGATCATGAGATCATTACAACGTACGCCAACAAAACAAAACCACTTATCACAACTAAGGGTCTGATTATGCATACTTCGCATAACTTCGCACAACCATTTGTACCAGTGCAATAAAAATGTAACTTAGGAAAATGTGAAGCAAAATCTAAACTCAACAGATCGCTAAGTTTTTAAAAGTTCTGCTAATTTCTGGGTAATGGAATACATACAAATTAGATACAAAGTTCATACGAAATTACAGTTTGAAGTTTATGCGAAGTTGTGCGAAGTTATGCGAAGTATGCATAATCAGACCATAAAGCACAGAGAATTTTTCACAACGCATGAAGCTTTTTTTATTCTTTATAAAAATACAGTTTATACTAAATATATGAAAAATCATAAGAATAAAATTGTTAAAGTTTGTGCTAAATTCTGGAAAATTCAATAAATTTGCATACAAGTTTACAACATTCTAATCAGACTTTTTATAAAAATTTTTAAAATGAAGTTTTGCAGCCCATTAAATTTTAGTTGCTTTTTGGTATTGTTTTTACTTCCATGCAAACTATGTTCGACAATTTTTTTTATATGGACGACAGTGTCAGCAAAAAAATAAATAAAAAATTCTTAAAATCAACGAAATTTTCTGGCAACTTCAGACTTGCACTTTATTAATTGGCTCAAAAGCTACATTTTCAAAATTTTTCTAAAAGATCTGATTAGAAATTGTGATCTGATGAAAGAGCCTCCGAGCCAATAATTTTGTACGGCACTGTACTTATAAGTACTCTAGCTTTCATGAAAGAAAAAAATTTAAGTACAAGATAACATTAAAATATCAGTCATATTTTTCGTTGCTGTGAACTTGTTTCAAAACTTCTGTCTTTTTCTTTAGTATAATTGTAAAACTCTGTGCACGTCATTTTGAACGTATTTAGGTACATATACTAATCATCAACTATTGCTTGTGCAAAGTTCAACTATCTCGAAATGTAACTATTTCACAAATTAAACCGGTGCACGGAGAGAAAGAAGTTTAGAATTAAAAAAGCGTGCTAAATTAAAAAAATACGCATATGAAAGAGCACCAACCCAACTCGTAATACATTTAAGTATACAAATTTTAGTATAGAAATATTCAATTCAAAGACGCCCATATTTATTTGAAGCGATTTGCAATTACCGATTGCTTTTTCATAATTAAGTTAAAAAAATATTTAAATTCCATGCTGGTTGTAATGGGAATTGAACCTTGACCCTCTGCAAATTAGCAAATTGTGGCAAGCATCTTCGCGCACTTAGCTCCAGCCAGATATGTAAATGTGCATTTAAATGTTGAGTTTGAATGAACACCACGCGTGCAAGTTATGAAAGTATTATTTTTAAATACGAACATTTTTAAACGATAATCAAATAGAAGATATTCATGTTTACTATGCGTTATTTCCCTCAGTAAATTCATAACATTTTTCTGAATATTACAACTAGTTTTTTCTCTTCGTGTAGTGATTTTTGAACTTTTATTCAAATTTGTGCAATCAAATCAAAAACCGGGACATTAAAACGAAGCCAAGGACATTTTAGGGTTGGACCGGGACACCGGGACAAATAGTCTAAAACCGGTACATGTCCGGGAAAACCGGGACGTCTGGCAGACCTAGCCTAAATGCTTCTATGGCTTCCTGTGTTGTGAAAAACTTTTTCGGATTAGACGTAGGCGCTTCTGATGTCGTTTCAGGAATAGATGTTTTATTTACACTGAACCAAAAATCCATCTCTGGATCAAAGAAAAACTTTCCTTACTTTAAGGTCGAAAATTCTTCCTCATTATATATATATATATATATTTTTTTAATTGTTTATTAATAAATTTGGTTTTTCCCGTACCACTCGGGGTTTTAATTTAAAATATTGATGTCCATAATATACTATAAGATATTTTTTCCTGTCCAATAGTATTCTACTTCAGGAAGAGGATTTGTAGGTATTTCATCACAATACACCTGTAGGCCACGCGATTCCACATCTTCAGTAGATATTACATTCCGTAGGTTCTCCATTTATATAAAATTCAGTCTATAAACGTATATAAACTAGTAAGAGCAGCGCTGTCTTCGGCTATGCCGAAAGCTTCATACATACCTTTCATGAACATCTGCAAATATTACTTTGACAGATTACTGCTTTTGAATACATCTGCATACATCGATAGAGGAGTTACATACCTATATATAAAATCGCATCTGAACAACCAGAGGTATGGAAGATATGCCTTATATTAGCACCAATCTAAGTGATTTTCACTGCTATGTGATCGGTATGTAAACCGGTAACACAATTTATTGGGTTTAGTTTCCTACATAAAGGAGATATATCGCAAAAACTGGTATCTGAACAATCAGTGGTATAGGAGATAAAGCTTATACAGCATAGATTTTGACGATTTTCTCAGTAGACTTTGTATTATTATTTATAAAATATCTTACGAAATTTATCGGTTTTAGCTGTTCAAATAAAGGAGTTTTACAGTAAAATCCCATATCTGAACAATCAGATGTATGGAAGATATATGTTGTAGTCACCCGATCCTTGTTATTTTCACTGTAAGTATTCTGTTAATAATGAGTGAAAATGGTGCGAAATTTCATGTTCCTAGCTGCATAAATGGAGGAGTTATGATAAAAGACCTCATATCTGAACAATCAGTTGTATGGGGGCTGCAGGTTATAGTGACCCGATCTTTGTTATTTTCACTGTAAGTCTTCTGTTGATAATGAGTGAAAACAGCGCGAAATTTCATGGTCCTAGCTACATAAATGGATGAATTATAACGAAAAATATCATATCTGAACAATCAGTTGTATGGGAGCTATATGTTATAGTGGTCCGATTCTTCCGGTTCCGACAAATGATTAATACATTATAAAAATACACCGACCTACCAAATTTTATCCGGATATCTCGAAAACTGAATGGCTAAATCGACTCAGCTCGACGTTCTGATCATATAAGTATACATTTTAATGGGTCTATCTCTTTTTATTCTGGTACTTACAAACATCGGACCAAAGTTATAATACCATTTCATGCTCATGAAAGGTATAAAAATAGAATATCAGGTATGTTCTGAAATTCGTTCGATTTAAAATCGATACGATTTTGGAAATAATTTTATGGATTTTCAATCATAAAACTCATAACTTGGTATTGATACGGATGATATAACATCGCTGATGGTTCTATTATATTTTTTATATAAAAACTATTCAATCTTTTCATCAGAAATAACGATCAATATTTAGCAAATCATATTGATTTAAAAATCGTTCGATTTACAGAACATGCCTGTATATGTATATATGTATATATATTTTAAAGTTAGAAAACATTTTTTCCATTATTATTAGATCTTTTTAGTAAAAGCTTGCCTTCGTCCTTTGTTTAATTTATATATGTTTATATAGTTTACTTAAAAACTTTCGCAAAAATGGACCTTATTCACAGCAAATTTCTTTGATAAATGAGAACTCATCTCAATAAAGAGATAAGTTTATATACTACATTTTCATTTCTCTAATAAGCATACGAATTCAAAAATTGGCTGGCTTTCAAAACGTCAATCACATTTAATAAATCAATGGCAATTTAAAAAGAATTTAGAAATAGCCAAACAAAAAATTCTATGCTATACATATATATTTAATTTCTCCGATAAGCCCCAAGTTGTGGTGTGATTTTTAAAACACTAATATATTGGCCTATTCATCTATTCACCTTGATCCTGATTTCATCGTCATTGTTTGTCTAATAAGTATATTAATGCCAAGTGGACGATAACGAGCCCACATAAATATATAAAAACACGCTAAAAAATGTTTGACTTACTGAAAAAAGTTGTTAAGTCCACTTTTTATGAATACTCATATTTTGATATATGTAGGTGAAAAATCTATAATTTCTATAAGTTAATAAAGTTATTACTTATATGAAAACTGATGAACTTATATGAAAATGAATGAAATTATATGAGTTCATCAATTTAATACTTATATGAAAATCTATAATTTCTATAACTTAATAAAGTTATTACTTGTATGAAAAATTATAACTTATATTAGATAATAAGTCAATTACTTATATGAAAACTGATGAACTTATATGAAAATTAATTATTTAATACTTATGTGAAAATCTCTATTTTCTATAAGCTAATGAAGTTCTTACTTATATGAAAAAATAATGAAAACTCATAACTTCTATGAGTTAAAAAGGTTATTTATTCGTCAATGTTATTGTGGCTTGTTAACATTTTAGTTTTAATATTTTTATTGAGCGTTGTACCACGAATGTTTATTAGGAAAAATTGAAAAAGCAACAAAGCCTAAGCGGTAGAAGTTATAGCACTATTTCGGAGATCACCTCATCTCCTCATCAGACTTCTTCTTTTCTAGACTTCATCAGGGATCGAACCTGCGTATTCGATGTTCAAAGTCAGAAGCATTAACCACTGAGCTATGTACATCCCGTAAACTGTTGTTGCTAATTCATTTTTCCTTATTCAACCAGCTACTATTAAGTGCAGCTGATTTGCCGCTATTTAAACTCGACAGCGTGGTTGTTGTTGTCAATTCTATACATCCATTTGCTTATTTGCTTTTTTGTATAGTTTCAGGCAGGCTCTTCCTAAACTATGTATTTGTCAATGTTATTGTGGCTGTCGAGTTTAAATAGCGGCAAATCAGCTGCACTTGATAGTAGCTGGTTGAATAAGGAAAAATGAATTAGCAACAACAGTTTACGGGATGTACATAGCTCAGTGGTTAATGCTTCTGACTTTGAACATCGAATACGCAGGTTCGATCCCTGATGAAGTCTAGAAAAAAAGAAGTCTGATGAGGAGATGTGGTGATCTCCGAAATAGTGCTATAACTTCTACCGCTTAGACTTTGTTGCTTTTTCAATTTTTCCTAATAAACAATCGTGGTACAAAGCTCAATAAAAATATTAAAAATAAAGAGTTTATTGCTTATATGAAAAACTTGTAACAGAGTCAAAAATGTATGAGAAATATTTGAAACTTCATCAAAATAATGCATACAAGAAACATTACATATTTACTCGACTTTTTTTTGTACATTGACAAAATCTATGAAAATTTGAAACATATGTTAATTAAGAAACAATTAGGCATATGAAAACTAATGAAACAAACTTACATGAATTAATAAAGCAATTACTTACATCAAATATTATAACTTTCATGAGATATAGATATTACTTGTATGAAAACTGATGAACTTATATGAGTTCATCAATTTAATACTTATATGAAAATATATAGTTTTTATGAATTGACTAGTTTTTTGATTTGGCCGTTTTATTGTAATTTATTCGTTAATTCTGAGCACCAGGCCGGTTATTAAATAAAACATAGATTTTGGTAGTTTTATTTATTACATTTATTGCTGTCGATATTTCGCCTTCAATCTGAAGGCATCTTCAGGACTGAAAAACACCAAATGCATACATATTTACGTCAAATTACAAAAAACTTACATCGAAAACGCAACTTATTGAGTTTTTCTAATCGACTAATTATATGTGCAGAAAAATATTAACAAACAAGCTCAAAGAACACTTAAATATAAACAAGAGAATTTAAGCAAGTCGAAATACCGTAAATGTAAACAAACAAGTAAGAGCAGCGCTGTCTTCGGCTATGCCGAAGGCTTCATACATACCTTTCATGAACATCTGCAAATATTACTTTGACAGATTGCTGCTTTTGAATACATCTGCATACATCGATAGAGGAGTTACATACCTATATAAAAAATCGCATCTGAACAATCAGAGGTATGGAAGATATACCTTATATTAGCACCAATCTAAGTGATTTTCACTGCTATGTGATCGGTATGTAAACCGGTAACACAATTTATTGGGTTTAGTTTCCTACATAAAGGAGATATATCGCAAAAACTGGTATCTGAACAATCAGTGGTATAGGAGATAAAGCTTATACAGCATAGATTTTGACGATTTCCTCAGTAGACTTTGTATTATTATTTATAAAATATCTATATACGAATTTTATCGGTTTTAGCTGTTCAAATAAAGGAGTTTTACAGTAACCCATATCTGAACAATCAGATGTATGGAAGATACAAATATGTTATAGTCACCCGATCCTTGTTATTTTCACTGCAAGTATTCTGTTAATAATGAGTGAAAATGGTGTGAAATTTCATATTCCTAGCTGCATATATGGAGGATTTATGATAAAAGACCTCATATCTGAACAATCAGTTGTATGGGGGCTGCAGGTTATAGTGACCCGATCTTTGTTATTTTCACTGTAAGTCTTCTGTTGCTAATGAGTGAAAACAGCGCGAAATTTCATGGTCCTAGCTACATAAATGGAGGAGTTATAACGAAAAATCTCATATCTGAACAATCAGTTGCATGGGAGCTATAGGTTATAGTTACCCCATCTTTTTAATTTTCACTGTAAGTTTTCTGTTGGTAATTATTGAAAACAGTGCAGAGTTTCATGTTCCTAGCTATATAAATGGAGGAGTTATAACGAAAAATTTTATATCTGAACAA
>NW_016162343.1:0-1425 GCF_001687245.7 Rhagoletis zephyria | reverse complement strand
ATAAAAATATACAAACAACAATATATGAAGTGGTGGACAGTAGGACGGAGAGAATCGGTATGTAGATCATCACGGCATAGCATTGTTATTGTCGGACGAAGTACTAGTGGCGGACCGTCGAACAATAACATGAACACATAAACACATGACACCTACGTCATTGATTTTTGTGCGTGAGAATTAAATTGCGATAGACATGAGCGCAATTGTCTGTGTCCGTTTTAAAATTCATCCTTCTATTATTAGGGGTGTCCATGATGTGTAGCATCTCTAGAGTATAACGTTTATTGTAATTTCTCTCTTCCTTTAAGATTGCTTGTCAAAATCGGGATAATGTCCCGCTGTCTTATTGTCCATAGAGTTATTCCTTAATTTTATGTTAGATTTATGAGCGGAAATCCTTGTCTTCAATTTAGATTTGGTTGTCCCCGCATACGTGGGACCCGACACCATTGCATGGTATTTTGCAGATTACGTCAGATTTCTCATTTTTAGGAACTTTGTCTTTGGTGTTGGTGTATATTTGTTTTAAAGTATTATCATACGTGAACGCTATGCGAAATTTTTCTCTGTCAAACACTTTAGAGTGCTTAATCCTCTCTGATAATCCTGGAACATATGTTGCCGATGTATAAATTTTCTTCTCATTTGATTTATCTTTATTGGACTTGATATAGTAATCGCGGATGAGTTTTGGTAATTAAGCCATGAGGAAATTCGTTTTCTCCAGGATTTCTTTGATAATGCCAATATTTTTCTTGTGGTATATCTTATCACTTATGGTGAGTACTCTGCGGATGAAGTTGGTAGCCGTATTTATAATTGTCCTACTCTCATGGTTAGAATTGAAATTTATGAGCCTCCCTGATGCTGTAGGTTTCTTATACCAGTCAACAGTNCAGTCAACAGTTAATGCATTTTCTTTTCTGATAATTAGGGTGTCCAAGTATGGTAGTTGTCCTTCTTTTTCTATTTCTATTGTGAATTTTAAAGTTTTGTTAAAATTGTTTAAAGTGTAGAGCATCTTGTCTATGTTTTCCGTTTATACAATCGCAAATAAATCATCAACATATATGGTAAGTAGCCGTGGTTTGCAGTCCGAATCTTTTTCGAATTTATTTAAAAGTTCTTCCATAACTATATGCGCTATGACAGGTGAAGCAGGTGAACCCATAGTCATTCCTGACTTCTGCTCATAAATCTTATCATTGTATTTGAAGTAGCGGTTCTCTTTAATGCAGTACTTTAATATGGTTAAGAAAAGCTCTCTAGTTAATGACGTATGCTCTTGTATCAAACTCCATTTAGAATGTATGATCTCTATTGCTAAGTCTACGGGGATGCTCGGGAATAACGATACGACATCAAACGATACGACCAAACTTTCATCGTCATAAATATGGGTATTTCCAATCTTGTTTTTGA
>NW_016162342.1:23973-43802 GCF_001687245.7 Rhagoletis zephyria | reverse complement strand
CGAGTTTTTAGTTTTTTGAGTTAAGATAGTATTGAAGTAAATGAGCGATGGGTATGATATACATAAAAACAAATTAAAAATTTAAAAATTGATTTGGATGCAACCGCGTCAAATCATTGCCTGCCACCAAAAGCATTTTCAAGCAAAGTATGTATGTACATACTTATTTCTCGCAAGGCATTTTTGTATTCAAGTAACAAAGCAGAACAGCTATGCGCGATGTTAATTCGTTGCTGTCTCNGCAAGGCATTTTTGTATTCAAGTAACAAAGCAGAACAGCTATGCGCGATGTTAACGCGATATTTTAGTAACTACTGAAGATAATTCACTCAAAATTGATATTTACAATAATTTTCAGACAAAAAATAAGAATATTTAAATTTTTGGAAAATGGGCATAGCCACGTCCACTTACGGTTACATGTGTATAGCTTGGTAACCGCTGCTCCAATTTCTTCCAAACTTGGCACAGTTGTTGGCCTTCGCACAACATGCCAAATGGCCGCAAATTTTTAGAATCGGACAATAACCACGCCCACATCCCATATAACGGTAATTTAGAGAAATACAAAATCTTCGATAAATCAATAAATATTAAAGCTAATTTATTCAAAATTGATGCTTGGAACAATTCTTAGCCAAGAAATACGTTTGTGATAAAATTTTAGAAATGGGCGTGGCACCGCCCACTTATGATCACATAAATGTATCTCGGTAACCGTTCTACCGATTTGTACGAAACTCGGTATGGTTATTGTGCTTGCCACATAAAAGCAAAACGTTGAGAATTATTGAAATCGGACTAAAATTGAGGCCGCTTTTCATATAACGGTAAATTTCAGAACTGCTTGAAACTTCAATATTTCGAAATTTAAGGACGCTAATTTACTCAAAATTTATACACCCCGGCTTACCATGTAGCGGTAGCTTTCGGAAAGGTTAAAGTCATATATTAAATACTTGCGACTGATACTCGTCGCGAAAGGTAGTGCGAGAAGTCTTGTTGGTGATTTTCTTGGTGTTTCTATTTCGTTCTTTCCTTACTCACTTTGTAAGTGTATTCATACATTTCTACATACTCGCTATTAAAACGCGCGTGTTTTATTGTTTTCCATCAATCAGTGCGTAGTTACAATGCCCCCCGGGGTACCCCTGCTTGGGGATAACAGGTCCACAAGCCCTAAATCAAAAAGGAAAAAAATCTCTAACATAACAAACGATAACTTCCCAGTTCTACCAGCAATAAAAAAAGGACCACCCAAAGTNGGCGTACCTCTGCTTGGGGATAACAGGTATAGCCTGTTGTCCACAAGCCCTAATTCAAAAAGGAAAAAAATCTCTAACATAACAAACGATAACTTCCCAGTTCTACCAGCAATAAAAAAGGACCAGCCAAAATATCTCGTAGCAAGTGCTATAAATTCAAGCAAACCACTTAACAAATACTCTTGTTTCGCAGTACACAAGGCACTAAAAACATCAGCTCAGAAATTGTTAGTATTTCTGAACTTAGAGACGGCAATTTATTGCTCTTAGTGAAAAACTCTACAATAGCAAATAAATTCGTATCAACGACAAATTTAATTGGAGTCTACAATGTCAAAATAGAATTCCACAATAACCTTACTAGTACCAAGGGTACAATATATGCTCCTGGCCTTAATGACATACCTGAAACTGAAATAGTAGAAAACTTGAAACAACAGGGTGTAACTTCAGTATTTAAGTTCCCCAAATTCATTGATGGTAAGCAAATACCTAGCGGCGTTGTCCTTTTGACATTCGAGTTATACCACTTGCCGGAAAAAGTTGAAATATCTTGGTACACCACAAAGGTAAGACCATATTACCCGAACCCTATGAAGTGCAACAATTGCCAATTTCTTGGACACACAACAAAACGCTGTACTAAACTCCCTATNACTAAAAACATCAGCTCAGAAATTGTTAGTATTTCTGAACTTAGAGACGGCAATTTATTGCTCTTAGTGAAAAACTCTACAATAGCAAATAAATTCGTATCAACGACAAATTTAATTGGAGTCTGCAATGTCAAAATAGAATTCCACATTAACCTTAATAGTAATGACATACCTGAAACTGAAATAGTAGAAAACTTGAAACAACAGGGTGTAACTTCAGTATTTAAGTTCCCCAAATTCATTGATGGTAAGCAAATACCTAGCGGCGTTATCCTTTTGGCATTCGAGTTATACCACTTGCCGGAAAAAGTTGAAAAATCTTGGTACACCACAAAGGTAAGACCATATTACCCGAACCCTATGAAGTGCAAGAATTGCCAATTCCTTGGACACACAACAATATGCTGTACTAAACTCCCTGTATGTGACTCATGTGGTCTTCCTCCCCACTCTCCTACACAATGTTCTCGTACTTTTTGCGTTAATTGTTCTGGTCCACACCCCGCATCTAACAAAACATGCCCAAAGTTTCTGCAGATGAAAGAGATAATAAAAATAAAAACAGACATAAAATGTTCAATGCGCGAAACAATAAAAACGCACAAAATGCAATCTCCGCCCCTCGTTCGATGTGTCCTCACCTTCTTTTTCCAGCATCACAAAAAACAGTTCCAATCCGCAACAAATAAATAATGCTATCAGTAGAAACATAAACGAAGTAAACACCTTGCGCTTGTCTAACGTTCAACAACTAAACGCCTCTCTGAGTGCAAACGAACAAAAAGTAAACAGCTCACAAACAAACCAAACTCACATGAGTAATATCTCCAACAACTACCAAGATAAAACCGAAAAGCATGTGAACAACGAAAAACAAATAAACACACACAACGCAACACCTTCAACGCTATCAGCCGATGACTTAGCAACAAACCCAATTCTTTCAGCATTCCTATCTCAACTAATTTCTCCTAATATCCCTCCATCTCCCACCTTGCACACGCAAGACCAAATGTCCGAATAAACAATGCGAATATTGCAATGGAACTTAAATGGTCTGTATAATAACTATGCAGACCTTAATGTGATAATTAACGACTTTTCGCCTGCAATCGTAGCATATCCACCTATTAAGTACACTAGTTATTTTCACAATCATAGCCAAAATACCACAGCCAAACAAGGCATCGCTGTCTTCATTAAGAAAAATATTAATCACAGGCAAATCTCCATCACGTCTAAAATATCTTGCCTGGCTATTGAAATTGATGTCGGTTTCAAATTCATCCTCATTAACTGCTACATTCCTCCCCACCAAACCTTTACAATTACTGATTTCTCTAATATAATAACTTATTTAACTATCCAATTATTATGATGGGCGATTTTAATGCCTGGAGCCCCTTATGGGGTTCTCCTTCAGTGAATCAAAGGGGGCAAATCTTGGAAGACTTTATTCTGGCAAATGATCTTATTGTTCTTAATGACGGATCACCTACCCATTTTTCCACACACAAAACCTTCTCCCATCCGGATATCATCCTTTCCTCTTCCTCAATAGACCCTAAACTGTTGTCTCGCACAATAGATGATCTCCACAACAGCGACCATTTCCCCCTTGTAACATCCATTACCACCCCTTCCCTGTACAATGTCAAACCCAAATCTGAATTTTTAACTGATAAAGCTGATTAGACTAAATTCAGCCCGCTCTCCATTTCACTTTCAAAGGAATCACCATATAAAACAAACATAAACGCCGAAGCTGCAGCAATAAAGAAAATAATTCGCCCAGCAGCACACGTAGCCATTCCACAAAATAGTCCTAAACCTTTTTCTGCTAAATTGCCATATTGGTCGAACTCACTTTCAGTTCTTAGAAATAATAAAAAATCTTTATGGACCAAATACAAAAAACACAGAACCGAGGCGAACCTCATTAACTATAAAAAATCGAATGCCATTTTTAGAAAAGAATTGAAAGCGGCAAAAAGAAAGTATATGGAGACATTTACGGCGAATATTAAACCCTCTTCTAGTCCAAACCAAATTGGGCCGACATTAAAACTCTCTCAGGAACCCGCTCAGCCTCCAACACTCAATTTATCCATTCCCCTCAGGGCCCTTTATACACCACAGCATATTGCCGAAGAATTTGCAACTATATGGTCTGCCTACTCACAAAGCAATAATTTTCACACTAATTTTAACCTCCTTCGGCACCAAATAACCTCAGCATCCTATCATAACCCCTCACCCTCTCCAAACGCTTTAGCTATTGAAACGCCCATCTTATTAGAGGAATTTGACTTTACAATTTCTTCAATGACAGGAAAAACGCCTGGCGAAGACAAAATCTCGTATCCCATCCTAAAAAACCTCCCGCGTCCCCTTAAATCCAGAGTTATTACTTTATATAACCACATATTCAATAGCGGCACCTTCCCACAACAATGGAAAATTTCATCTATCATTCCTATCCCCAAACCAAACAAACCAACGTCCCAAATATCAAGCTATAGACCAATATCCTTGCTCCCATGTATATCAAAGATACTCGAAAAAATTATTTCCACTCGTATAATGTGGTTCGCTAAAGTAAATGACCTGTTAACACCCCACCAATTTGGTTTCCAAAGAGGCTTAGGGGTTATCGATCCTTTGTTATACTTTGAACATTTTGCTGCCACGACCTTAGCTTTTAGAACCCACGTTTCCGTATTAAGCCTAGATTTCGAAAAGGCATTTGACCGAATTGGCGCGCACATCGTGCTAAGAGAACTTAAACTCTGGAAGATTGGTAGCAAAATGTACAATGTTATAAAGTCCTTTTTAAGTAACCGTAAATTTTCTGTACGAGTTAATAATCACAAATGAGAAACACATAATCTTTTGAATGTAATACCACAAGGCTCTCCACTTTCCGTCGCGTTATTTATAATAGCCTTCAACGAATTAAGCAGGATTATTGCATCATACAGTTCAGTTGAGCATTTTGTTTATGCCGATGATGTTCTTATTTTTACAAAGACCCAAGATTTGGGAAAAGTTAAACATATTTTTTCTAAAATTCTTACTCATATCTCAAATTGGTCTCAAAAATCAGATGCCAATATTTCAATAACAAAATGCTCAACGTTTCACATATGCAGAAAACACAAGTGCTCCTTCCCTTCCCTATCCTTTTCCAATAGCCAAATCCCCCACTCGGAAACTCTTAAAATATTAGGCATAATATTTTATAAAAAATTGGGTTTTAAAGAACATTGCAAATATGTTAGATTAAGCTTATTCTTTAGATTAAATATAATAAAATTCCTTTCCTCTAAACACAGTTTTGTATATACTAACACCCTTATTAACGTAACCAAAGCATTAATTTTATCGAAAATCGATTACGGACTCTCGATTTATGGAAACTTCGCAAAAACACACATCAAACTTCTACACTCCCCTTACCATTCTTCCGATAGAAGAAGTATTCGTGCGTTTGCTACTTCACCAGTCAAAGCCGTCCTTGCCGAAGCAGGACCACCAGATATTTCTATGAGGGCTACACACAATACTATGATGCTGGTACCAAAACTGCTCCTTTGCAGGAATATGCTGCTATTTAAACAAATACAATCTGCCATGCTTCAAACAAAAAAAACTAAAGTCGTATCTAAATTATCACGATGCATATCACTAATACATCAAGCAAACGTCATATCAACACCAGTATTTATTAAAACATCCGCATATCCACCTTTCAAGGTTCCTACATCTTCTATTATATCTGATCTTCAGAATTGCCTTAAACACAACACTAGCTCCCATGAGTACTTACAACTTTATAATGAAGCCTTACAGCCTTACGAAGGTTGGGAAGTGATTTACACCGATGGATCCAAATCTGACACCAATACTACGTTTGCTGTAACAAACAAAATTGGTGCTACCTTTACCGTTGGTGCTTTACCCACCTACTCTCGGTATTTTCAGCTGAAGCAGCTGCTTTGCTGGAAGCGGTAATGTACGCCTCTCGCATTGGCAACAAGCACATTATATGCACAGATAGTAAGTCTTCTGTAGAAGCTATCTTAAATCCAACGAACGACTGCTACCTCGTAGCCCTAATTCGAGAAATTCTCCTCCAGCATAGTTCCATTAAAATTATGTGGATTCCTTTACACACAGGCATAAGCGGAAACGAAATCGCAGATAAAAGAGCAAAAGAAGNCATTCCTATCCCCAAACCAAACAAACCAACGTCCCAAATATCAAGCTATAGACCAATATCCTTGCTCCCATGTATATCAAAGATACTCGAAAAAATTATTTCCACTCGTATAATGTGGTTCGCTAAAGTAAATGACCTGTTAACACCCCACCAATTTGGTTTCCAAAGATTCTTAGGGGTTATCGATCCTTTGTTATACTTTGAACATTTTGCTGCCACGGCCTTAGCTTTTAGAACCCACGTTTCCGTATTAAGCCTAGATTTCGAAAAGGCATTTGACCGAATTGGCGCGCACATCGTGCTAAGAGAACTTAAACTCTGGAAGATTGGTAGCAAAATGTACAATGTTATAAAGTCCTTTTTAAGTAACCGTATATTTTCTGTACGAGTTAATAATCACAAATGAGAAACACATAATCTTTTGAATGTAATACCACAAGGCTCTCCACTTTCCGTCGCGTTATTTATAATAGCCTTCAACGAATTAAGCAGGATTATTGCATCATACAGTTCAGTTGAGCATTTTGTTTATGCCGATGATGTTCTTATTTTTACAAAGACCCAAGATTTGGGAAAAGTTAAACATATTTTTTCTAAAATTCTTACTCATATCTCAAATTGGTCTCAAAAATCAGATGCCAATATTTCAATAACAAAATGCTCAACGTTTCACATATGCAGAAAACACAAGTGCTCCTTCCCTTCCCTATCCTTTTCCAATAGCCAAATCCCCCACTCGGAAACTCTTAAAATATTAGGCATAATATTTTATAAAAAATTGGGTTTTAAAGAACATTGCAAATATGTTAGATTAAGCTTATTCTTTAGATTAAATATAATAAAATTCCTTTCCTCTAAACACAGTTTTGTATATACTAACACCCTTATTAACGTAACCAAAGCATTAATTTTATCGAAAATCGATTACGGACTCTCGATTTATGGAAACTTCGCAAAAACACACATCAAACTTCTACACTCCCCTTACCATTCTTCCGATAGAAGAAGTATTCGTGCGTTTGCTACTTCACCAGTCAAAGCCGTCCTTGCCGAAGCAGGACCACCAGATATTTCTATGAGGGCTACACACAATACTATGATGCTGGTACCAAAACTGCTCCTTTGCAGGAATATGCTGCTATTTAAACAAATACAATCTGCCATGCTTCAAACAAAAAAAACTAAAGTCGTATCTAAATTATCACGATGCATATCACTAATACATCAAGCAAACGTCATATCAACACCAGTATTTATTAAAACATCCGCATATCCACCTTTCAAGGTTCCTACATCTTCTATTATATCTGATCTTCAGAATTGCCTTAAACACAACACTAGCTCCCATGAGTACTTACAACTTTATAATGAAGCCTTACAGCCTTACGAAGGTTGGGAAGTGATTTACACCGATGGATCCAAATCTGACACCAATACTACGTTTGCTGTAACAAACAAAATTGGTGCTACCTTTACCGTTGGTGCTTTACCCACCTACTCTCGGTATTTTCAGCTGAAGCAGCTGCTTTGCTGGAAGCGGTAATGTACGCCTCTCGCATTGGCAACAAGCACATTATATGCACAGATAGTAAGTCTTCTGTAGAAGCTATCTTAAATCCAACGAACGACTGCTACCTCGTAGCCCTAATTCGAGAAATTCTCCTCCAGCATAGTTCCATTAAAATTATGTGGATTCCTTTACACACAGGCATAAGCGGAAACGAAATCGCAGATAAAAGAGCAAAAGAAGCTTGTACGGAACCTCTTTACTTCTTCGATTATTTTATACCTCGAGATATTCGCAAACTCTACAAAAAACTCTTACACGAAAGCTGGCTTACAGAATGGGACAAATACGTTCATTATTATAAAACCTGCAATCCTTCTGGCGCTCGTCCAACCTTCCCAGCGAGTGTGTCAAGCAAAAGTATGAAGAATTTCACCAGGCTTAGGATCGGACATACGATTACTACACACACACACTCCTCAATGGCCAAACTGCGCAGCCATGCTCGTTCTGCGGCGACAGCATCTTTACAATAGCACACCTTCTGGATGAGTGCCCAGGACTCCAACACATCAGAATATCCGTACTTGCTGAGATCAAACCTACCGACCTTCTTAGATGTATTAATGAGATTAACATCAATATAATTTCAAATTATGTATCTTTATCTAAATTAAGCATCTAATCAAGTATTTTGCCTAATATTTTATTTACACATATACATACTTATGTACTTATTCTATGATAAGTATCGATATATTATGTATTAAGTTTGTATATTCATGTGTATGCATATGCATGTGTATGCAGCAGACCAAGACGCCTACGCTCGATAAACTCGCCCGTAGGATTCTTATCTGTTAACACATTTATATGGACACGCCTGAACTATACTATCGCCTATGTTAATTGTTAGGAGCCGACGGCCCTGGCAGCCAGCGCTTTAGAATCTAAGTGTAGCAATTATTTATAATTGTTCCTCTTTTATATAAATAAATAAAAAAATCACCCAAATAATGCAAAATCTATTTTACAAAAAAGTTGAATTCAAAGCTAAATTAATGTTTCAAATATTTATACATATAAACGTGTGTATGAATATTTTACATAAATGTAGATTTCCGTTCAAAATATGCTCGTATGTATTTTCATTATGAATAAAATGACATACATATGTATGTTAAAATATTAACTTACTATTATGCAATATTTATGCAAATTTGTGGTTTGTCACAAAAAAGAGGAAACACCTTATCTGTCGCTCAAAAATCTAAACTCGGTCGCCGCCAAAAAAATTATCTACATAAAAATAAAAAAAAAATTTCTGAGTTTGATAATTTTTTTAGAGTTTTGGTAAAAAATTAAAAAAATTTGTGGCAACCCTGAAGATGAAACTGAATTAGGCACACTAACCCTTGCTCACTTTTAGCTCGTGCTTGTTTGTGGTAGTGTCCATCACCGCTCATGTATATACAGTGAAACCCGCTTAAGTAATTGTAATTTTCCCCTTTTAAGTGCTCTTTTAAAATTCCTTCTATTATTTACGTATTTTAAAAATCGGTAAAAAAGTTCTAAAAAATCAGTGGTAACTTTTAGCCACTTGAAACTTGCACATTATTACACTAAAATTGAATGGACTATAAAACTATGTAGTCAAAAAACACTTCTGAGCAACAAGTTTCAAATTATGATGCATTTTTTTTTAAGTGTTCTACACAATCTTAAGCTTGGGTTTATCTGATATTTGTTAGGGAATGGACTGCATTTTATTTGATTGAAAAACCTTAAAAATTTATAAATAAACATAAGTGGCAAACAATATCATTTTGAATTTAGTACAAAATGATATGTCCAACCTTGCCTTTTTAAACAATTTAATTCCTGTAAAAATGGCAGAACATTGCACTAAATATTTTTATACCCAAGCGCACTTGTTCACATAACGGTTGTTTGTAACAGCGAAAACGAATCGAGATAGATATAGACAAATGTATACACAAATGCTCAGAATGAATAGAGAAATCGATTAAGCCATGCCTGTCTGTCCGTTCGCCTGTCCGTCTGTCCGTCCGTCCGTGTACACGATAACTCGAGCAAAAATTGAGATATCTCAACGAAATTTGGTAAGTAGGTTTCTGGTAATCCAAGGTAGGTTGGTATTGAAAATGGGCGAAATCGGACTGTAACCACGCCCACTTCCCATATAACGGTAGTTTCCAGAAATACGAAAACTGCGATATTTTAGTAACTACTGAAGATAATTCACTCAAAATTGATATTTACCATAATTTTCAGACAAAAAATAAGAATGTTATAAATTTTTGGAAAATGGGCGTAGCCACGCCCACTTATGGTTACATGTGTATATCTTGGCACAGTTGTTGGCCTTGCTACACCATACCAAATGGCCGAAAATTTTTTAAATCGGACAATAACCACGCCCACACCCATACAACGGTAATTTAGAGAAATGAAAAATCTTCCATAAATCAGTAAATATAAAAGCTAATTTATTCAAAATTTATGCTTGGAACAATTCTTAACCAAGAAATACGTTTATGATAAAGTTTTGGAAAATGTGCGTGGCACCGCTCACTTATGATCTCATATATGTATCTCTGTAACCGTTCTACCAATTTGTACCAAACGGTGTGGTTATTGTGCTTGCCACATATAAGCAAAACGTCGAAAATTATTGAAATCGGACTAAAATTGAGGCCGCTTTTCATATAACGGTAAATTTCAGAAATGCTTGAAACTTCAATATTTCGAAATTTAAGGACGCTAATTTACTCAAAATTGATACACCCCGGCTTACCATGTAGCGGTAGCTTTCGGAAAGGTGAAAGTCATATATTAAATGCTTGCGCCGGGTATTTAATGTTCGGCTCCGCCCGAACTTAGACTTTCTTACTTGTTTTAACAAAGTTTTTCTTTACTTGTTTATGTGTTTAAATAATGCATCGATTTTGGGTTTAAACTATGTATACTTCATTACATGTTGTTATTCAAGTATTTATGTAAGTTAACAAGAAGAGTTAACTACATCAGTAATTATGTTCGTTTAAGTACCCGCATCGAGGTACTCAAGCGGGTTTTTTAAGTACCCAACCCGCCTAAGTACCTCAAGAAGCTGACATTTTCCGTGAGGTACTTAAGCGGGTTTTACTGTATGATAATTATCTTCGTTTTTGAGAGATGCTGAATTTACTGTTTACTGTTAGTATTTCCGCAGCTGCTAGAGCTGGGAAAACATCGATAGTTGAGATATTCGATATTCTCGAGGTTTTTCAACAAAAAATTCGATACTATCGATAGTATCGTTTTTTAGACATTTTAAATTTTATTTACATACTAAATCAACTTAAACAATTCATTTCACAGTCTTCGTATAGCTTATTATAGCTAATATCACAAAAAAAACATATATATATATATATGAAGTAAAAAAACTTGCAAAGTGAACTTATAAGTTACTTTGAGATCCACCTGGTTTTATGGAGGAACGTTAGCATTTCTATAGTCTTTGGCTTTAGCGAAGCTCTTCTATCGCTACTTATTAGCCCAGCTTTGCTAAACATTCTCTCCGACTCAGTCGAAGTGGCTGGAATGCACAGAATCCTTTTTGCTAAGGATTTGAATAAGGAATCGGTCGAAGTGGACTAAATTAATTTAAATGGTATTACCATTGGTATCGACTCAAAGATTTTTGGATATGCTTACGAAGGCCATATTTAGGGGGCGGAGTTGTAGGTGTTCTGACCTGGATTTTAAGGCACTAAAAGCTTGAAAAAAAGGCAAAATGAGCTTTGAAAAAAAGCAAAAATGGCATATATTTTTTAATTTTGTTATGTACAGTGTGCATGGCCAATTAAAAATATAAAAAATATATTCAGTGCGAAAGTTCCATGAAACAAGAAACAGCGCTTCTTTTTGCAATTATTTATCGAAGAAAGACGAAAATTGTGGAAAACAATTTGGAAAGGATGCTGAAATATTTAGATCTGAAAAACATTACGTTTCTTGCTGATGAAGTGCTTTTCGAAATCAAAAAGCCAACTGTGTCCACCAGCAGTCGGATTCTAACTTTGGTTATAGCTAAAATATGCTAAAATGCGAAAGCTTACATTTTATCCGCTTTTCGCTAAAAAAATAGATTAGACTAAATTTTAGTATCCGCAGGTGGCACTATTCAACAAAAGTAGCTAAATTGCTCATTTTAATGGTGATAAATAGTGCAAATGAAGCAAAAAAATAGCAGGCTCAATTTGGATTATATTTCATCTCCTGTAGCGCAACCATGGCTAAGTTACAAAGGCACTCGCACCGATTCGCAAAGACTATTGATGAAAAGCTTTCACAAAAAGGCAAATCTTTGAGAGACTGTACGCATTGCTATTTCGAAAAACGTTCGGATTCTTTTCAGGAGGTGATCAATGGTTTTTGGTAAATGTGTGCCTTAAAAAGGACAGTTCTTATTAAACTTTTATTGCATACATAAGTATATATGTAAGGTGTATTAAAATGTCATTTCGACAGAGCACATTTAAAATTCATTGCAAACTGGTTTGAGATTGTTAATATAAATATCATTTTATATATACACTTTTTATCAGCTGATTAAGTCATCAATATTTTGATCGATTGTGGCTGTCTTTCTTTTGTTTATTGAATGTTTATAATTTTTCCATAAAAGCCAAGCTGATTATATATAAAACAAAATATAAATCCACATTTCAAACTTTGTGCAAAAATTATAAAAAATCTGCAAAGTTTCAGCTAAATTTTCGAGTTTTTATTCGGATTTTTAAGAAATTTTTGGAGTATGCAGTTTGATAGCCCATTATTTTCCAGGGTAATAATGTGGAAGTTTTAAGTTGCTAAAGAATCGCGTTGATTTTTAATATTTTTTTTTCTTTTGTAGACATTTGGTTAGGTGGTCGATTGTCGAAAATGCTAAATTACGTTCTGCTAAGAAGGAGCATACCAATATTTCAGCCTTTTTTGCGTTCATTACATTTTCAATGAAGTCTTAAGAAAGTCGCCTACTCTTTTCTGACTTTTTATGCTGCTACAGCTTTTTTGGTGCTTTTGCGAGCGTGCGTGTTTCCTGATTTGGCTTTTAATGTGCACTTGCAAACATTGCAATAAGCCCCGTAGCCTCAAGTGTTTACAAAACCAGCCTTTGAACGCGGGATCCTTAGTCCAATAATCAAAAAAAAATACCGTACGCTTGGTATGCATCGTATTTAAGTCATTTGTGTCCAAAGGAAGAAGCTGCTGCAAAAAACAAAGCTTGTTAAGATTTATTAAGAAAATAATTCAAAATCAGTACTACTGATAAGATTTAGTAACCGAGAAAAATTACTGGGAAGTTAAAAAACGTCATTTTTTGCACAAAAAACGTCCGAACGTCAACAAGATACAAAAAACGTCCAAATGACTGGTGGAGAGTTGGGAATACTGAAACCTTAAGTGAAAATGAAGTGTTTTATGAACTGCCTTATGAATCTATCCTCAAGGCATATCTGCGAGACATGTAGTATTTTTTTTTTAATTTACGAATTTCACTAATGCCATAATAAATGGCTAGATGAAATCATTTATGTACATATGAAATACATATTTTATTATGTAGCTCATTTCAAGGGGGAGGGGGTTGAGTATGGTAAGCAAATAACTTGTGTCAAAACCAAGCTAATTGGGCAATGTTTTCGAGTACTACTTAAATACATACATATACTCATCATTTGAGCATTAAAAACGTTGCGTGGAAAAGTCTGTCTTACGAATGCTAAGTCATATTTTCATATTTTATTTACTGACTACAATTTTTTTAACGCTTGACATCATTTTACATTAAAATAGTGCAATTTTTTACCTGCTATTAATTTCGCACAGAAAAAGTAATCATTTGACCTAATGTGCAGTGGTCAAAAAATTATAGCCGAACCACTTTTTTCCAAGTTTTAACGTATTATTTGTGTTGTCATTGAACTTTTGTTATTTTTTTTTACAAAAAATATAGTTCATTCTTTAACAAAACCCGTGTAAATCCAAGTTTAAAAATTTGTGCAATATTAAAAAAAATCGAAATTTTAACGAAAATTTGTTGAATTATTTTTTTTAAATTGCGTAAATTTTTAAGGCAGTGTCACTAGATTGGTACATTTGTACAGATTTGTACATTTTTATATTGGGCTATTGGTAAAAAAATGGGGAAATTTTGATTTTTGTAGTCAAAAGATTGGTACAGCGATGTTCTATTGAAAAATTTCAACAAATTAATTTTCGTGATTTGGATAAAGAAAAATATTTTGGGTATCCACACAAAATACCCAATCGTGTGACGCTGCCTTTAAACTTGTATTTATACGGACGGATGTTTTAAAGAATGAACTATAAAAGACTAACCAAAATTAAATAACAGCAAAAATAATATTTTAAAACTAGTGAAAATTTGGTGCGGCTATAATTTGTTCGACTACCGTACATAAGTTGACTATGATTACCCGGCCGTGCTATCATAGTAGCACAATGCCACTAAGCGCATTTTAAAATTTTCAGGCAATAGCCTCATGCGATCATCGATTATATTTTTTGTTGTTTGTGTGAAATAATTTATGAGCGCTAGACAGTCCTGCACAATCAAGTTTATGGTGTGTGCAAAGCAAGGTAGGTGTTTTTTTTTTGTAAAAGTTCGCAAGTTTTTATCATAGAACTTGCATTATCAGTTGTAATGGCTGATATTTTGCAAAAAATATTCCATTCATCAAAGACAACACGTGGTGAAGCAGCTATGCTTTGAGCTGAATGATTCGAGTTATCCTGTAATGGTTTTGTGGCCAATACTGATGTGCGCAAAACAAAATCCGCTGTAACAAAGTGACATGTAACAGTAATATACGCTTCGTTAGCTCTCGAAGTCTACCAGTCCGTTGTTATAGCGCAAATTTCAACACTATCCAAAATCGCCAACTTTTTTGCCTTCATGTCGTTGTACATGCCACTCACATGTACGTTTTGCAGTGTTTTTCGCAAAGGTAGTGTGTACCGAGGATCAAGTACATTTACAAACTCGCGAAAACCGGAGTCCTCCACAATCGAAAATGGTTGCATGTCCTGCGATACGAGTTTAGCCAAGGCACTGTCAATGATTTTTTTTTTCAGAAGACGGATCGTAATTGTTCATCAGAAACGGAACAATCGTCCTCGGGCCTTTTGGTAATTCATCCAAATCAATGGCAGCGTGCACCCTCTTAACGTGGTCGAATAAATTGGAGGTATTGCCACTTGTTTTATAAACATTGGAACAGTGGATACACTTGCCCGTCTTACCATCTTTTGACCGTTGAAAATGACTCCAGGCCTTCGATTTGCCAATTCGGCGCCTTTTGAATAATTGCGACTCTTCTTCAGTGTTATTGTCGGGATAGGCGTATGAAGAAAACTGTAATGAATATTCTCACACAGTGATAAATAAATCATGGCACTTACCCTTGACACTTGCGATTCGAAAAAATTTTTCCATATTTGAATATATTTAAGCCGCCAACACTAATTAAGTAATTTTCACGTGTGCTCCCCAATTTGCCAAAAACAGTGATGTGAAAATATAGGAAATGCTGAACACTATCGTTCACTATCGGAACTAAAACATCGATAGTGTAACGCACGTACAGCAAATTCGATATATCGATACTATCGTGAGTGGTTGACACAGCTCTAGCAGCTGCTGTGCGATGAAGATCATGAAAGTGGGGATGTATGATGATTGTAATGTACTTTTAACACCCTCTTCACCCTGAGAATTGCTTTACCTCTTGCGTAGCACTTGCTGGCTCTTTGTGACGTTTCGTTACTAAAATTTCTATTGAAAAAGTATTGTTAGTATTGTTTCTGAACGAATTTGTATCGTAATTTTATGTGAAATGATGACAACTGTTTTCACTTCACGTTTTCACAGAACAAGAATTGGACCCCGGTGTATTTTTATACCCGAGCGCACTTGTGCACAAGCGTATATTAATTTTGTTCACATAACGGTTGTTTGTAACAGCCAAACCGAAACCGAATCGAGATAGATATAGATAAATGTATACATAAATGCTCAGAATGAATAGAGAAATCGATTAAGACATGTCTGCACTGAGGGAAAAAAATTTTAGAATTAAAAAAAAAACGTGCTAAATTTAGAAAAAAAAACGCATATGAAAGAGCACCAACCCAACTCGTTTTAAATTTGAGAATGTACGTTATACAATATGTCGTTGCGAAGTGCACAGAAGCTTTTTCGTTATACGAAATTAAAATTAAGAAGAAAAAAAATTTATTTTATGTTCCGTCTGATGGTAATTGAACACGGACGCTCTTGGTAGCAACCAATTCTAGCAAGCGTCTTTGCACACCCAGCTACAGCCATACATATAAATATGTTTTCAAATGTTGAGTTTGAATCAGTGACGTGAACCGGTTTTGGACCGAACCGGTTTTGAACCGGAGAACCGCTTTTTTCTATTAATTAACTGAACCATTAACCGAACCGAAATTTTTCACAAATGTTTGATCCGAACCGAAAACCGAACCACTTTCTATAAAGGTTTAAAGGTTCGTTTCAACCAATTTCCAATAGATAAATGTACCCACTTTTTTCCTTTTGTTAAACATGGTAATACCTACCATGTTTGTTTACCATGTGACAATATCAAATGTAAAGGCAACCCATCTCATTTGACAGACATTTGACCCGTCACCTTGCGCGTTGTTGCACTTGACACTTAAACTTGCGCGTTATTTTTTTGTTTTTCGAACCGTTGAACCGAACCGAAACCCCGGTTCAAAGACCAAAAAACCGCTTTGACGAACCAATCCAAACGTGCAAAAACGGTTCGAACCGCTGAACAGAACCGACCAAATTTTTAATCCGGTCCACGTCCCTGGTTTGAATCAACATCACAGCGCGCGATTAGTGCATGATGTCGTACCATGTATGTACATATGTATGTATGGATGTGTTGTCACCGCTTTGCATGCTTTGTATACATATGCTTTCTTAATTACCCTGTAGGGAAACCGCGGACTAGTGAATCAAATTTCTAGTTCCGTACTAGGTCTTCATCGCCAAAAAGGAACTAGTCTGATAGGAACTAGATCCCCACCAGTCAAAAATCGGCGAAAAGTGGTACTTTTAAAACCCTAATTTTTCAGTTTTTTTCACTAGAAATCTATATCTAAAGTGACGAATTTAGAAATAGTTCGGAATTATAGAAAAAGGGATGCAGAACGAACTAGATCTTAATTGTCGAATTTAGAACCAGTTCGGAACTATCGAATAAGGCATGCAGTGGGGGGCTTGTTTACTTTACATAGATATGTTTTCGGCGGCTTTTTCGTTCAAATACGCTTCTATTCTTTGCTTCGCAGATGCTTTTTCATAGCTTGGTAATACAAAACTAAAATTTGTGTTAACATTTCAATATCTTGGGACAGTCTGGAATCTAAGAAATAACAGCGGGCACCTCTGCAAACTCAGCTACAGCTAAAGGGTATGTAAACGTACATTTCTTACAATCATTCAAACAAATTTAATTTCAAATTGAAAACACATTTCTGCCAAAATAACTTAAAATCGCACACACGGAAGAACCAAAAGTATTGACAAATCATGATACTTTTTTCTTTCATCTGTCGATTTTATAACTGGTTCGGAACTATAGAATTTAGGACTATACATATGAAATATATTGGTATACATATGAAAAAGAATCCGTGCAGTGAAAATGCTTCATTTCAATACGGGCGTATTTGATTTGAATAATTCCATTATACGTAGTGTATGTATAATGAAAAAATCCATTTCGTTAAGAATTTTCACTTGATTTAAAAACGACCATTTTTAAACGGCAATCAAATACAAATTTTTTATTCTTACAACGCGTTTTTTTATACCCGAGCGCACTTGTGCACAAGGGCATATTAATTTTGTTCACTTAACGGTTGTTTGTAAAGGCCAAACCGAAACCGAATCGAGATAGATAAAGACAAATGTATACATAAATGCTCAGAATGAATAGAGAAATCGATTAAGCCATGTCTGTCTGTCCGTCTGTCCGTCGGTCCGTTTACACGATAACTCGAGCAAAAATTGAGATATCTCAACAACATTTGGCAAGTAGGTTTCTGTTAATCCAAGGTAGGTTGGTATTGAAAATGGGCGAAATCGGACTGTAACCACGCCCACTTCCCATATAACGGTAATTTCCAGAAATACGAAAACTGCGATATTTTTGTAACTACTGAATATATTTCACTCAAAATTGATATTTACAATAACTTTTACACGAAAAATAATAATATTATAAATTTTTGGAAAATGGGCGTAGTCACGCCCACTTATGGTTACATGTGTATATCTTGGTAACCGCTACACCAATTTCTTCCAAACTTGGCACAGTTGTTGGTCCTGGTACAGCATACCAAATGGCCGCAAATTTATAGAATCGGACAATAACCACGCCCACATCCCATATAACGGTAATTTAGAGAAATACAAAATCTTCGATAAATCAGTAAATATTGAAGCTAATTTATTCAAAATTGATGCTTGCAACAATTCTTTACCAAGAAATACGTTTATGGTAAAATTTTGGAAAATGGGCGTGGCACCGCCCACTTATGATCNAATTCCTTGCAGAACGGGTGTGAACAATGAAGAAAGGGGGTGGAAATAGTGCCCGCTATAAACACTCACCACTAGCCCCGCAAGCTGTTTTAAAGTTCATGACATGGTAGGCACCGCATTATGATATTTTAAATGCCTTTAACCCCTATCGTTTATATGCCACGTCAGGTTAGCGGTTGGGTCACGGCCGTGCAATCCCATTGCTTATCCGTATACATACATAATTTCAATTCGTGCAAACATAATAAACTACATATGTATGTACATATGTAGGTCTGCGTATCTGGGGATGGAAGTATTGACGATGTCATTTACATACATACTAAAGGTCTGCATAATGCCAAAAAATGGCTTCATGAATCACTCAGAAAAATTTCAGCTTTGAACCCATTTAATTCATTGCAAATGAATTGCAGACCGGATGGTACCGATGAGTTCTATCCGCAGCGCAAACTGGTTAGCAAACTGGTTTGAACGAATATACCATTGCCCGCCTTCGCACAGGGGTTCGAAATTCGAATAGAACAAGCTAGCTGGATAAAATTATTTAGGTGGATTTTCTGACTAACATGGCTGTATCTAATCACATTATATACATTTTGTGCAATAAAATTGTAATCAGAGCCTATCGTCTAATAACCCTGCAACAATTGTGCGACTAATCTCTAAAGAGAGTATTCCGAGATTACTCTAAATCGGGTACAATTGGGCATTAATTAGTCGCAACTAGTCTCATACGGGTACTAATGGAGGTCAATTAGTCTCGACTCATCCCTTATGGGTATAATTGGAGATCAATTAGTCCCCAACTCATCTCTAACGGGGACTATTAACGATTTAATGATATGTACGCACTTAGTCAATGAAATTTCATGTGCGGCGTTGGCACACGGAGAGAGTATGTGTATATCTTGGTAACCGCTGCACCAATTTCTTCCAAACTTGGCACAGTTGTTAACCTTGGTATAACATACGAAATGGCCGAAAATTTTTAAAATAGGACTATAATCCCATATAACGGTAATTTAGAGACATACGAAATCTTCGATAAATCAGTAATTATTGAAGCTAATTTATTCAAAATTGATGCTTGCAACAACTCGTTACCAAGAAATACGTTTAGGATACAATTTTGAAAAATGGGCGTGGCACCGCCCACTTATGATCACATATATGTATCTCGGTAACCGTTCTACCAATTTGTACCAAACTCGGTGTGGTTATTGTACTTGCCACATAGAAGCAAAACGTTGAAACTTATTGAAATCGAACTAAAATTACGGCCGCTTTTCATATAACAGTAAATTTCATATATGCTTGAAACTTCAATATTTCGAAATTTAAGGACGCTAATTTACTCAAAATGGATACACCTCGGTTTACCGTGTAGCGGTAGCTTTCGGAAAGGTGAAAAACATATATTTAATACTTGCGCCGGGTATTTAATGTTCGGCTCCGCCCGAACTTAGACTTTTTTACTTGTTTTTATTTTTTAAAT
>NW_016162342.1:6154-22793 GCF_001687245.7 Rhagoletis zephyria | reverse complement strand
ACGCCTAACAAAACTGAGCGACCCGGTTCGAATCTCAGCTGGCGCAAATTTTTATTATACCCGAGCGCACTTGTGCACAAGGGTATTATAACTTTGTTCACATAACGGTTGTTTGTAACAGGCAAAACGAATCGAGATAGATATAGACAAATGGTGACTAGTCGCTTTTTATACCCTTTCGGGTATAAAGGTGAACAATTAGTCTCTTCATAGGACATGCTCGAACAAAAGCGATCAGTTCATTCCATATAAAGAGATCAAAAGTGGTATTAGTCGCATGCTCCTTTGCGACTGCTCCCGGAGTCACCCCGGATTACTCCCACTTTTTTCAGGGAATAAATGCATATACATATATGTATGTATATAATGTGTGTACGTTTTCGAAGACTCCGAAACCGCTGATGAATATGATTTTGATTTTATTAAAAGAAATACTCTGGCGTAGTCTGGGGTAGTCTGGGGATGGTATCTGTAAAGTTTAGCCCCTATTGGTCTCAAAGTAAGAGTTTCCAGCCACGTAGACAAATAAATATGTAAAAATTAAATGAAATATTGCAAAATTGGTATCAAATCAAAGGAAGTCGTAATCCAAACACATTTTTTAATATGTTGTAACGAAGCGTTTTTATCTGAAGGCCCCGACGCTTCTGTTTTCTATGCTGGGGTATACTCGCCGTGCCCAGGGTCCGTTACAAATAGTACACTTAGAAAAAAAACGGGTTGTAAAAATTCAAATTTTTTATTTGATTACCATTTAAAAAGGTTCGTAATTAAATCAAGTGAAAAGTAATAAAAAAAAATTTATTTTTCCATTGTACATACACTACGTATAATGGAAATATTCAATTCAATAACGCCCGTATTAAAATGAAGCATTTTCACTGCACAGATGCCGTTTTGAACGTCTCGGATGCTTTTTCATATGTAATTAAGAAAGTACACTTAGGTTTCTTTTTATGCGGTACATGCGTTCCCCAGAAAGCCGCATAAAAAAATCCGCATAAAAAAGTTCTTTACTTTCACACAAAAACAGGGGATGCGTTCCAGCATTTCCAAAGACCGCATAAATTCAGATACTCCATGTAAAAAACCGCATAAAAAATCCAGTGAGGCATTATTGAGCAAAAAAAAACTATTTATTTCTTCACTTCAACACTTATTATTCCATGTAAAACCGAACATTAATGAAATAAATAAACTTTTATCTGTATTTTGACAAAAAAAAATAAAAACAAAAATACCACAATAAATACATGAATTATGTAAGACAACATTGTGTGACAACATCAAAGCGCACACCACAAATTGGAGGAGAAGCTCGGCCAAGCACTAATATATGTGTAAGCGCCAATCTATTATTATTATTATGTAAGAATACAAAAACAAATTATTTATCACAAGCATTGTCTTTTACACACTGAAAAAAAGTAATAAAAACTCTCAAAAAAGCAAAATCGCTACTGCGAAATAATGGTTTGAAAAACCGCATAAATTCATACCCGCATAAAAAGAGACCTAAGTGTATATGTATACAAAGCATGCACAGCGGTGACAACACATACACACATAAGCCGTCATCGATTCGCCATCACCCTGCAGGGAAAGCTACTAGTTGTGAACTAGAATTCTACCAGTTTGCGTTTCAGCTCAACTAGTTCACGTTCTATCCTTTTTCAATGTTAGCGACTGGTATTTTTAACATTACGATGTCCTACGAGATGTCAATTGTCAGGCTATGCATCAGCATCTACTAGTAGAAATACTAGTAGCATCATACCAGTTGATGAGATAGTCTGCCAATTCATCCCCCATGAAAAGCATTAGTATGCCTTTTTGTTCGCGGCGCTCCAACAGTTGCAATGGCCGACAAAGCAAAGCACTCGCGTGGTATGCCTGAAGTACCAGGTTCAAGCCCAATTTTTTTATTTTATTTTTTTTTTGTTTATAATATTTCTTTTATTTATATTTTTTTTATGTTTTTTTGTTATTCTTAAATTTAATAAAAAAAATATTTTCTTTTATATATTTGTNTTATTTGTTATTCTTAAATTTAATAAAAAAAATATTTTCTTTTATATATTTGTTTCTTTTTTTTTGTAATGCAACTAGATTTTTAAGTTTGTTATTTATATTTAAATTGAAATAATTATTCCTACTTACATTGATCTAACTTTAAAAATCTTAACCACCTCCAAGCGGCCTCGAACCTGCGATCCCAGAACCAGAACCAGTATTCTGCCCGTGACGCCACAGCCGACATTTGTAAGAAAAGCAATTAATGGCGTTTTATTTTAGGCTTTGGCAATTCAAATGTCGAAATGGTAGGCACATACTAGTTTATGAAATAGTATTTTTTCTAACTGGTTTGGGTTTTCACTGCAGGGCAGTTAGCAAGTGGCGAAACGAACGAACTCAATGAGGTACAACCAGTGTTGCCGTTTTAGTCCTTTGGTGGCTAATTTTAGCTACCACATACTTTTTTTAGAATTTAATCATACTTGGCATAAAAACGTTGTATATGCTTAATTTGGTTTTTTTTTTGCAGTCATGTTAGAGATGAATTTTTAAACTAAGAAAGACTCCTTACGCTTTCATCCATACATTCTGTAAAAGTGTGGGGCCGTTAACTTATCTGTTAACGATTTAACTATGGTTTAAAATAGATAAGTTCACGGCCCTTATTATGCCAAATTTGTTAAACGACCCATCAAGTCGATTGACCGTGTATGTTCTTGTGGTGTGATTGTACCAGCATAATTGTGTCGTGAGTGGTGAAATTAGCTCAATTTTCTAAGTAAAAAGTATTTTGGCGGAAATATCTTGCCCTATATGAGTCAAAGCCGTATTTGTGGAAGATTACGTTCACGATATTGCAGTTGTGAATTACAAAAAAAAAACAATGCTTAACAAAATGCTAGAAAAATCATTTCAACCTTTCCTCAACCTCATTTTTAAAGAAATAAATATTGTACCAGCATGCTGGTTAGTTATATGCTTCGAGCCTGATGGTGCAATCACTTGATGGAACCACCAAGCTGGTGTCGTATATTTCCCCTTTTTGGTTGGATAAAATATTAGCTTTTTTTCCAGAGTCCATTGTTTTTATATACCATTACTTATTGAAAATGTTTACGTATATACTTATATATGTAAGTTAAAAATTTTAGCTACCATTTTTAGCCATAACGATTTTTTTTAGCTCTTTTTTAGCCCTTTTTTAAAGGAATTCGGCTACCACTAAAAATTATGCGCGGCAACACTGGGTACAACCAAACTTGCTATCGTCTATCCGTGCTAGCTAACTTTGTTGTTGCTTTCACATGCAAAATTCTTCTTTAAGCGACCGGAACTCAAACATAGCGAGCGAGAAGTGGCGAATCGATGACGGCTATACATGGTATGGCATCATGATTCAATAATACAAGGTTCGATAAACTGACAGTTGTCTCTCTCGCACCGCTCCCTTAGCAGTGGCACCGTGTTGCTTCTTTGCAAATTTACATGGAAACAGTGTAGCTTTGGTGTGAAATAAAAGTATAAGCTTTTGTGCAATATGTTTATTTGTATATGCATATGAAGCATATTTAACTGATGAAAACCTAAGCATTGGATGTTTACATCAATCTCATAGTAGTCTTATTTTAATTTTGAGTCATTTTGCAGTTTTTATACGGCTAAATAGCATATAAATTACGTAATTCACGTAGATATATCAATATTACGTTCAACATTTCGTTTAAAATGCCAGATTTCCTGCAAATACATTAGAATTTACGAAAGGAATTTCACTACTAATTGCCTACTTTGCGTACTTTTCTACTACCATTTTCGAAACAAGGGATTGCATTCTTGCCCTTTCTCTGTCCTTCGTAAATGCAACCTTTTGTAAGGGAGTGTCAAACCGCAGCTGTCAATAATTATCTAACCTTGTATTATTGAATCATGGTATGACATAATGCATAATCGCGCGCTGTGATGTTGATTCAAACTCAACATTTGAAACACACATTTACATGTATGGCTTTAGCTGAGTGTGCAAAGACGCTTGATACAATTGGTTGCTGCCGAGAGGGTCCAATTCAATTACCATCAGACGGAGGAACATAAAATCAATTTTTTCTTCCTTCTTAATTACGAAAAAGCATCTGTGCACTTCACAACGACATATTTTATAACGTACATACTCAAATTTAAAACGAGTTGGGTTAGTGCTCTTTCATATGCGTATTTTTTAAATTTAGCACTTTTTTTTTAATTCTAAAATTTTTTCCCTCAGTGTACTTTATTGAATTATTCTTATCCTCTAAAACGTGTTAATTCTTAATTTCTACGAACACAATACGATTAACGGTTTAAAAATTCCTAACGGTGTTATTCTCTCAGAGCGCTACTGCTGGGCATGATTCAATAATACAAGGTTCGATAAACTGACAGTTGTCTCTCTCGAACCGCTCCCTTAACAGTGGCACCGTATTGCTTCTTTGCAAATTTACTTGGAAAAAGTGTAGCTTTGCTGTGAAATAGAAGTATAAGCTATTGTGCAATATGTTCATTTGTATATGCATATGAAGCAAATTTAACTGATGAAAACATAAGTTTTTTTAAATTGGAAGTATACATAATCTCATAGTAGTTTGTTTTTAAATTTTGAGTGTTTTGCAGTTTTTATACAGCTAAATAGCACATAAATTATGTAATTCAAATAGATATATTATTGTTTCGTTAAATATTTCGTTTAAAATGCCTGATTTCCTGCAAATACATTAGAGTTTACAAAAGGAATTTCACTACTAATTGCCTACTTTGCGTACTTTTCTACTACCATTTTCCCAACAAGGGATTGCTTTCCTCCCCTTTCTCGCTCCTTCGTAAATGCAACCTTTTGTAAGGGAGTGTCAAACCGAAGCTGTCAATAATTATCTAACCTTGTATTATTGAATCATGCTGCTGGGTGGCGTCGACGCTATTCTGTCGGCGCTCTGCTGATGGACGGCGTCTGATCTACTATGTCGGCGCTCTGCTGCTGTGCGACGTCGCACAGTGGCACTTTTGCCTAGTCTAGACGCGCAAAATTAATTACACACCGGGAAATGAATATATGTATTTAGTTCAAACTATCAAAGACATAACTATTAAAAGAGAAAAGAATACAAGTCGCTCAATAATCATTATATTAAGATAAATATTTTTCGAGTCATCCATAATTATTATTCAATGACTTATATTATAAAAGTCCTTTCATAATATGTATCAGAGAGATAAATATTTTGAAGTCTTCAAAGACTTTTATTTTAAGAATTATATTATTAAAGCTTTTTCATAATAATTATCATTGAGATAAATATTTTTAAGTCTTCAAAGGCTTTTATTTTAAGAGTTGTATTATAAAAGTCTTTTCATAATAATTATTAGCGCGAAAAAGTTTTTTAAGTCTTAAAAGGCGGTACTTGTTCAGGATCATTTTAGGATTAGTTGAGGACCATTTCGGGGCCAGGTGGGGTCAAGTTCTGGAATAGTTGGGGTTTAGTTTGGGAACAGTTTGGGCTTGGTTCGGGACTATTTAAAAATTTTTTCGCACTCATAATTATTATCAAAAGACTTTTATAATATAACTCTCAAAATAAAAGTCTTTGAAGACTTAAAAATATTTATCTCAATGATAATTATTATGACAAGATTTTTTAAAATAAGTCTAAAAATAAAAGTCTTTTAAGATTACAAATATTTATCTCGCTGATAATTATTATGAAAAGACTTATATTATATAAGTCTTATCTATGACTTTAAAAAATTTTCTCACACATAACACAGGTTTACAAAAAAAAAAGGTTTTTCATGACCACGAACCTGACGGGATGGATGCTAACGGACCTCGGATTCGCATTCAGCATGTCGAATAACATAGGGATATATAGGTTTGGTCTAATAAGCATACACTTTTTTTTTGTAAACCTGTGTAATTATTACCAAAAGAATTTTATAATTCTTACGAAAGTTTGGATAACTTTTTTAAAACTCCACCATTATTCTGGGCCTCTGATTTTTATATGTTAATATGATGCCTTAAATACAAGTACAATATTTTTTTTATCAACCGACGGTATATTACAAAAATAGTAAAATAAAATAAAATTTAACCGTAACGAACCATATTGATAGAATGGCTCGTTGCTTAGCTGATTCAAAGTTTCATCTAAATTATTCATAGTTTTAGGTGTTGCTTTGCAGATTGCACATCTATCGTCGTTAATATCATGTCATGGCTTATATAGATGTTTTCGTTTCCCACTTTAACAACTTGCATTTGTAATACTTCAGTTCTGATAACTTAGGAAGTTTCTTTATCAAAACAAAGCTTTATAAGGCGACAAAATTGTGTAGAAGATGGTGCGCTGTAGTTCCAAATAATATGGTTGCCATCATTTTATCTCAATCCTTCAAGGAACCTTCAAATCGTTGATTATAATTAAAATGATCAGAAGTTCCATCAGAACCCCATTTCACTAAAGGAGTTAGACTCATCTGATCTATGTTTTGCTCCAAAACGCTACTTATTACTATTACTGATTAAGAAGTGATTGGAGCTTAATTCCAGCTCTGGTATCCGAACCAGTTATTCCCTCCGGATAGCATTCTTTTTTGGGTGAAATGATTATATTATACCCCGGGTAGACACTTGCATTATTTTCTTTACCGCCTTGTTGCACTAGTGTATAGGAATGCTTTGATAAATGCGCATCAACATATGAAGATAAAGCTTCCTCGGGTGTATATCGATTGCATGGATCAGGGAAAGTGTGAATAGTTCTCTTTATTTCATTTGCCCTTTCGGGTCACGGTTGCCAGCCGTCCCGTTTTCGGCGGGACTGTCCGGAATTTAAGAGCTATGCCCCGGTCCCGGTACAATACCTGCCGGGACGCAAAATGTCCCGGTTTTTGGCAAGAAAAAAATTTAGACATCTCTTTGTAAAAAATTTAGAACTCTTCAAGTATTTACATTTTACATATTCTATTTACTATTCGCTCTAAATATATGGCGTATAGTAAAGCAAAATTTGTAATTTGTCCCGGTTAAAATGGGTGAAGTACAAAGTATTTTCGACAATTTTTTTTGTTTGGAAGCAACTATGTACCTGCAAAGAAATTCCTAAAAATACCAAAAATGCCAACTTGTATGCAAAATTATTGAATTTTCTTAAGTTTTGCAGAAAGTTAAGATACTTTTACAAAAACAAATCGCGGAGAATTTTAAGTAAAAAATGTTGCATACATTGTGAAAAATTCCCTGTGCCAATAATTTAAAGCGGCAATTTACATACATACATACATATGTAGCAATATATAATTCAGTGCGATTTTCATTCAAATTTTAGTATATGTTTTAAGTAATTTACAAATGTTATCATTGAAGCTTCGTGTTATGAAAATTATTATATATGAAATTTGACACTCTTTTTATTTTCTAAATAGAATGTTTCCAAAAATGCAGCAATGAAATTGAAGTCGTTTGTTACATATTAGGGGTATTGTCGATGTCTTGAAAGTAGTGCGGATTGTATGAAATGCAAAAATACTATTATATGCAAGAGTATGGGAGCCCCCCATTAGCGCACACAAGGGTTCAAACCCCCCCTAAAGCTAATAACCTCAAATACAAACTGTATCTTAAAGCTAAGAATCCAGCTCTCAAGGAAATTATAAGAAATATTTATTATAATTTCTGTTGCTTGAAAAAGCGCTTTGCTTTTGCTGTCAATTTTCATGAGGAAATGAATATACGAGCATTTTTTCTTGAGAGCTGCAAACTGATTTAAGAAATTTTGGTAGAAAATTTCTTTTCCATTTCTCGTCCGTCGTTTTATATGAATTTTTCGTTTTTCTTGAGAAATCGTGAAAAATCACCATTTTTATCGAAAGCTAAAAACCAGAAATCGAAAAAAGGAACATAAAAGAGCAAAAATTCATGGAATCAATAAATTTATTTTTACTGAGTCTTTTTTAATATTTTTTATTAGGTACTTTTGAAAGTTGAGCGCATCTTGAGTTTATAGAACTTTTTATTAAAAAAAGTAGTTTTTAAGGAAAGAACACAACCGACTTCAATTCTTATATTCAAATTTAGGGGTACCGTTAATTTCTTCATGATCCAATCATCGGATCTCTAAACCAAATTACGGGCCGAACCTTGATGTACCATCTTTCTACAAAAAAATTATTATTGAAATCGGTTAACGTGGTCCAAAGTTACGTATTCCGGCGAATTGATAACCTCCCCTTTTTTAAAGTCGGTTAAAAGTGTTTGAGTTCTGTTAATCTTATGTAAGTAAAGTGCAGTTTATGAATTTTAAAACGCTTATTTATTTATTACATACTGTACATAAAACTTGCATAAATATATTTTAAAGAGCGTATTATCTGAAGAAAGTTTTCAGTATTTTCCGCTGATATATCTTCAGAAATATAAAACCACCCCTAAAATATATTCCTGGGTGCGCCCCTGGGCCCCCCATTGCAAAATGAAAGCAAGCGAAATTCTGTATCAAATACAATAACAAGAACAGCAGAAAAAAGATAAAGTGAGCAAAATGAGAGGAATGAGAAAAATATGTAACAATTCCAACAACAAAATAACTAGCACAGGGTCGCATTTATCTTGCTAAGCTTTTTTGCAAAATATATACCTGGGCTTTGACATTGCATATTTTGCAGCGACAAGAAATGTCGTTTCCCATGTGTTTTATTGTTTTGAGTTTTAAGTTATGCAATCCGTGCATCCTTGCTACGCGCAACGCCTTTGCAAGATTTCGAGAATACCCCTATTGTGTATATAATTTTACCTACACAGGCTAGTCTTGGGCAAATGAGTGTAAGTACGAAATTTACGGCCAAGAGAGGTACGGAGGGGCTCTAAACATCAAATCGCACAAAATTATAAATTTAAGATTTGAGCGGCAGTAAATACAATATCGTTATTAGCTTAAATTTGACTGTCTAAGATTTTCCCTCTTTTTCTGGCAGTTTGACAGTTTTTACAACTCGCCCAGAAAATAGTCGGGCAAGTAAGAAACAAATATTACTCGCTCAAAGTGGCTCTTAACAGCCCGAGAACCAACCAAATAAACACTAATTGGGCACCTGCGGGGAAGCAAAAGAACAGGCTTATTGTGGGTCCCGGTTTCAAGAATTGTAAAGTTGGCAACCTTGTTTTAGGTGTGGATTCAGTAACTCTTTTTACCACATTTGCAACATCACGAAGTCCAGAAGCATGCAAGCTCATTCGTGCAGCGTATGCAAGCTCTGCGTAGAAGTAATTCATTAATAAATGTGCCACTCTCTTTCTTTTTGATGAATCTCTGAGATCATTAAAGCTCTTTTTCAGGTCTGCCTGGATGTGCCAAAAGAGTCCGCTCTGGGAAATCCATATTTTGTTCAAGCCATGAAGCAAACTTGACAAGGAACTTCTTGTTTTTCCTATTTACTTGAACCCATCTCATACGAAGCTTTGCTAAAAAAAATATTGCTTTACTGCAACAATCATACACTTCTACGCCTATATTTTCTTCCTCTTGTAAACCTAAGATAGTACACACGTAGTCTAAAACGGCTTTTTCCTTTTGCTAATGGTCACGTTCAACCCATACGCCATACAACTCCCTTCTCGTTATCGGCATTATTTCGAAGGGAGGCACCTAGGGACAGAAAAATTCTATTGGAATATATGCAATACCGATAACATATTGTAAAAACTCAAAAATTATTATGGTTCAGCGAGGTTCAAATTTTTGGCAACGTTTTCTTTTCACGTTTTCATATATTTTACGCAGAAATAATAAAACACATATAAATACTAACCATTTAATATAAAAAACCCAACAACTTTTGAATACTTCTAAACAAATATTCTTACTAGTAAATTTCAAAAAATATGAAAAATATTTGCGCTTTTTCCTTAAACACGCGATTTTTCAAGTTTAAACGACACGTTCATAGACATCTGTTTCTGGCACTTCTAAACTATGCTTCAAAAACGCAATTAGTTATTGTATAAAATAGTTCGATATAATGTCTGAAAGCCATATGCGCATTTCTAGGGTAGCATCTAATTTCGACCTGAATTTGTTTTTTGTGTAAGCTGAAAACCCTGTTGACAGAGTACGCTGGGACAGAAGGAAGCAAAGTTAATATGGCCTTTTAGCGCCTTCATGATATTTACTCTTAACTCTAAAACAAAATTCTTTCAGAGACACAGATTCAAATGTGTGTTTCAATATCAAAGTACTCTGAAGATCTATGAATGCCTCGTAAATAGGTTTTGTACCAAACCGATATTACTATCAGTGATCGGACTTTAAAAAATATTTGTGTGGTAGAATCTGGAAAAACTTGTGGTAGATTTCAAAAAAATGTGGTTGATCTCAGGTTTTGGATCAAACTCTGTACAAAAGTTAAAATTATTCTGCAAGGTTTCAGACAAATTGCAAAAATTTTAATTAGAATTTAAAAAATTATAATTTTAGTATAATGAAGTTCAATACTGGGTTGAGTTTTGGCAATTTTTTCTCTTGAATGTGTAAAGCAGTTCCTTCCATATCAAGATATTTTTCTAACATATTTTGAAAGATTTCTGCAACCTTGCGGAGTGCTGTCAGTTTTTCTTTTTATCACATCACGATGTAGCGAACAAATATGGCACGTTCCAGAAACCGCTACTTGGGATTTGCCGATTTTGACAATTCTCAAGTAAAGATAAACAACTCTTTAGAAGCTTTTTATGCACTGAAATTTGCTAACACTTTCACAAAAATCGCCGTTTTTTAACATTTTCGCTATTAGTTATTTTTATAAATCATATATTTTGCAATTTAAATCAATAAAACCACGTTTCCTGTAGAAAAATTTAATATTGAGAAAATTTAATATTTTACAGATTATTTTATAATCCCATTCTGCCTGTTGTTAGTGTTTAGTGTTGGACAATTTTTGCTCTTAAAATTAAGAAAATTATGTCGAGCAAAAATAAAACTACTCAAAAATGCGAATATGTGGTAGATTTCAGACCTGATGTGGTAGATGCTCAAAAAAGTGGCAGATCTACCACAATGTGGTAGAAGTCCGATCACTGATTACTATTACCATCCGAAAAATAATCTGACAATAATTTCAGGCGATTTACCAAGTGCCCTGTTATGACATTTCACATTTGATTTGGCAATTCATCGCGTTCCTTGTAGAAAGTTGTATATAACACTTTGGCTACAGCGACCAACAACACATATCAGTTAGAAAAAAAAAACAATCCGTCAAGCTCAAGCTCAACGCTCTTATGGAGGTGTGGTATGGCCATCAGTACGGCAATCATACTAACTACTAGTATATATCTATACTTGAAAATAGATAATTGTGTCTCGGTCAAGTTGTTTATAGAACTTTTCTTTCTGTGTGCAACTCAAACCGACCGCCGTGCTTATTCATACCAAAATTAATTTTGCGGAACCCCGGTGATTTTTTTTACTGAACTCTGAAGTATCGCACTTAAAGAAGCTCTGGTCTAGACTAGGGATGTTGCGAATGTGGAATTTTAGACATCCGCGGATGCGGATGCGAATGCGGATGTCATGTATTTTTAAGAAATAATTTAGGTGGGTAAATTAGGTGATTTAGGTAAATATAAAATGGAAAGATTAATATTTTTTAATAATCTGCCTTATCCTTAGTTTTGCACGGTATCCTGGAAACAATTTCAACCCTAAAGTTGCTTCCCTTCAACGATTCCTGTTGCTACAATTTCGTGGGACCTCACTGACCAATTTATAAAAAAAGAGCAAAAACAGTCAGGCCCTTTTTTCTATGGTAACTTTTACTAATACAAATATTACACAGGCCAACAAAAATTGGAAAAATTTGGTTTCCTAAAATGTTAAAGCTGTTTTTGATAAACTTTTTGGAGCTGATTACGAACCTGTAAGTACAATTTCGCGTTTTTCGCAATATTTGAGAAGCCCTAGAAAAAGGAGAAAGAACCTTCCACTTGGGCTTAAATTAAAACTAGAACTCTCGGCTACTATCCCTTTAAAAATACCATTCGTGCACCTTGACTGGTCACTTATGGTCATTTATTGAACAATAAACTTCGCCAATCAGTTTTTACTATTAACTAAATGAGTATAAGTGACCATCAAGTCAAGGAGCACCAAGTCAAGGTGCACCGTGTTTGCCCAAAAAAAATTCACCCGAAAATTTGTATTCCGCCCATAGTAAATACATAAAAACCAAAAGTGAAGAGTGAACCGGTTCGGGGAAAATTAAACTCATGATAAGACTGAATGTTTTTTTTAGTACTTGAATTTAAAAATTGGAACAATTTACTTAAAAACTTTTTAAAGGATCATAAATCAAACCTGCGCCACTATATAACTACTTGCTCGAGGCGACAAAATTGAAACAAAATTGCAAAAAGAAAGCAAAATTGTAAATTCTTTTCGATTGACACTGCACCAGATGCGAGGACTTTCAGTTGTATTTATTTATTTTTATTGCGGTGCAATAAAATTACTTTTTGAGAATTACATCGGGGCTGCAAATATCGGATGTATCCTTCTGACTTTTATCTTCACAATCTAGCATCATAGCACAATCGATGTTTAAACACCGTGTTTTCCCAAAGAAATCTTCATTCTCATTCTTTAGGTTGTTTCGGAATTTGGAGAACCTGTCCCGTCATCAGCGTTTTTCGATTTTAGTTTTTGTAAATAATTTTTAATGCTTTCTTCTGTGACTCGTTAGATATACGTCTGTGCACTTGCACAATATTCCAGGGACCGAAAATAACAGTTATTTTTTCCGAGTTAAATTTGGCCTTATATTTTTTATTCCGAAATAAACGTCCTATCCGGATAATAAACAAACCGCTTAACCAAATTAAAAAAATTTGGTATCATATGAAAGAGGACTGAAATAGCTTTTAAACAGAAATAACGAATGAAGGTTACACCCTCTGTTTATATTTTTTTATAACTTAACGAAATTCGTATAAATCTATACCTGACTCAATGTTTGTTCTATGGTAATTAATTAACATTTTTTATTGAAATATTTTTAAATGTGTGGCTTTCCTCGTTTAGACATTTCAGTTTTAAAGCTATTTAAGTCCTCTTTCATGGATACCAAAATTGTTTAATTTGGATACGCGGTTTGTTTATTATCCTGAAAGTACTTTTATTTCGGAATAAAAAGTATTTGGCCAAGTTTAACTCGTAAAAAACATAACTTAATTTTCGGTCCCTTCAATATTCGCATTCGCTAAAGATCCGCATTGATTTTTGCGAATGCGGAAGCGAATGCGAATGTTAAAATTAATGCGGAAGCTCCGCGGTTGCGAATGCGAATGCGAATATTCGCAACAATCCTGGTCTGGACTGTAATAAGTTCATGCGAGTGCTAGTTTACATTACGCCAATAACCGACTGGTTCACTGGACTGCGTGTCACGTCAGTCTCACATACTTACATGAATGAATCCAATGAATTTTTTTAACTATTTGTTTGTTCTTGATCGATCATTTTTATTACAATTCGTACCGGTCGAAGATTTGATTCTGCAATTAGATCGTTCATTACACAGCAACGTGATTTAGCTTACACTAGTAAACCCGCATGGCGTTAAAACGTCCTAAAGTTGAATTCAAAACCCTAGATACTAATCCAAATGTTAGTCATAGTTATAAGTGATCCGAGTGCCATATTTCATCTAAATCCATGCAGCCGTTTCCGAGTGAAGAGAGGTCTCGCATAGTTTCGGTTTTTAATATCATCAAATTTCAAATCACCCTGTACCGATAAAAAAAAGTTCTGAATACAAAAATTCAAATCTTATCGCACATCTACAGGCCAAGGTCTTTACTTCGACCTCTCATATTTGTAATTCGAAAGAACGGTGCAAATGTAATAACCAGAGAACGGATTTTATGGAAATTGCCTTTTTTTCTGCTAAAGAGATAGAGTATATTCGATTAAGAATGTCCACGATTTAGCTTTCCCTGATTCCATATATACACATTTGATGTTGCCTTTTTTAAGATATTTGCCTTTTTTTNAACTAGTTCATAGTTTTTCTCTTTTTACTTGTAATATAAACATTTCTAAAATAAATGTATTTTTTGATTGTTCTTCGTATTTTCTCTCTTTTTTTAGTGCCTATTTTGCTTTTTTTTTGCAATACCTGCCTTTTTCGCTATTTTGTTTTGCCTTTTTTGCAATAGCTAGTGCCTTTTCCTGCCTTTTTCGCTATTTTGTTTTGCCTTTTTTGCAATAGCTAGTGCCTTTTCCTGCCTTTTTCGCTATTTTGTTTTGCCTTTTTTGCAATAGCTAGTGCCTTTTCCTGCCTTTTTCGCTATTTTGTTTTGCCTTTTTTGCAATAGCTAGTGCCTTTTCCTGCCTTTTTCGCTATTTTATTTTGCCTTTTTTATAGGTTTTTAGGTCCTAAAAATCCGTTCCCTGTTAATAATCAAGACACTCATATTCTAATATTTCGTAAATCTTGGGTGTAAGTTAAAAAAAATTCGACTTTTCATGCAGGTAGAAATAAGTTTCAAAAGTATTTTCAAACTAAAATCTTCTTCCATCTCTTTCGTCTAACATTGTGATAAATATTTCAATTAAATTATGTATTAAGTTGAATTTGATTTTTCAAACACGTGACAACCCTCCTAAATAAAGGTCAGAAATAAAGCATTTTAAAACCCATTTCTATTGGTATCGAGATTCTAGTAATTCATCTAACTTTTTAAATAATTTGAATGTTACTTTTTAAACAGGTGGATTCCCAATCAATATAAATGTTCAAAGTAAAGACTTCTTAACACTCTTTCGGTAGCCACCCGTATTTTAATATTTCATATAATTTTTATATAGGACTAGCCAATGCCCGCTTACTTCGCGGCGCCTAATAAGAACTTTTGCGTTGGCCAATGCAAAAGAGCGTTTAAAAGCAAAAATTGACTGCATATGGAATACGAATCTCTTTCGGTGGCATGAGCCTTACCGATGTTATTATTTCCACCTGTGAGATCTCTGCCAAGCATGCGTAATCTTTTTCTATGATCTTGCAATTACAACATTGGTGCGATGCGTATACCAATAAAAGTTCTTATAAAGAAACTCAAGAGCACAGAAGTGCGTTTTCTGTTTTAGGAATTAAGCTCCCTAAACCTCTTTAATTTATTATCTGTATTGTAATATCCCCTAAAAATATTTTCTGCATTAAAATTTTTGCGAACCTCTTTGGTGTGATGCCAATATTGCAGTATTTAATTTATGATATCAATTTAATTAAATAAAAGCTTTCAAACAGGTGACAACAGTATTGCCAAGTTTTGAATTTGAAAAGGCACTAAGCCCAAAAAAATCGGGTTTTCCTCGAAAAAGTACCAAATTTTTTATTGGAGGAATCAATGGACTTTGTATGCATACAAAATTTTATTGTAGGTATGTCGATTCAAATTAATAAAAATGAATGTTTCTTCCTCATCGGGCGAGGGTTCGTTATTCATTTTACTGTTAGGAGATGCTGGTGCTTGTTTTAATATTCGTAAAAAATATAACAGATTCAGCCCTAATTAAAGGTCAAAGATCTATTCTGGTTCCTGCAACATGGACGTTTTTACAGGCAATGGCAAATTACTGTATGTAATTCTGGCATGATTTAAAGTTCTGCCACATATTTTTTGACAAACATAGACCCTTTCGCTTATGATTGTCATTGTGCCATGATTTTGTTTTCATTTTTGTAAAGTTCCTTACGAAGCATGATAAAAATATAGTAAGGTAGAACCGCTGAGAGTCACTTTTAAAATTCTTGACGTTTCCAAACAATTTAATTTTTAAATTTACTCACAAACTCACACACACATTTTCATTTTCAATCTCAAGCAACAACAATTTCATTTTTTTATTTTCACATTTATATGATTTTAAAATGTTGGCAAACTTCCAAAAAAATCATGGCCGACAAATTGAGAGAACCTTGCTATGTTTTTATCATGTTACGAAGCTTCCAATTGCTCTAAATTTAACTTTCATTTTTGTTTCAAAGTTACAGTTTTGGGGGGCGGGGCACCGAAATTGCGCATATGGAAACTGTGCATTTAGACATTATTTCGTTTTCAACCGAAACTGTGCATGCATGCTTTATTTCGGTTTTTGCCATATGCATTATTTCGGTTTTCTACCGAAACTGTGCATGTATGCATTACTTCGTTTTTTTTTTCATATGCATTATTTCGCTTTTTCGCTTTTAAAACTTTGCATGTATGCATTACTTTGGCATTTCTCATATGCATTATTTCCTTTTTCAACCGAAACTGCGCATGTATGCATTACTTCGGGTTTTTCATATGCCTTATTTTTGTTTTCAATCGAAACTGTGCATGCATGCATTATTTCGGTTTTTGTTATACAGGGTGTCCCAGAAGTAACGTGCCAAACTTTAGGGCAAGGTAGGTGGGGGGGGTGAGCTCACTGATAAACAAAAAATTTTCAGGTAAAAGTGTCACCGTTTTTGAAATATTTACATTTTTTCGAATTTAAAAAAAATCGTGCCTTTTCATGTGTTTTCTTTAACTGCAACTACAAACCGGGCAATA
>NW_016162342.1:0-1969 GCF_001687245.7 Rhagoletis zephyria | reverse complement strand
CGATATAAATTTCTTTTCGTTTCCTACGGTCGCAAACCTGGCGAAAAAGTGAAAGCAATTCTGCCGGCGATGAGATCCATTAAACACCAAATCGACCTTTGTGCTATGTGTATGAGCTATGAGCTTCTACATGGAACTATGTTGGCCTTACCTTGGTGAACTGAAGTAGGTATATTTCCACTGTGAATGTAGACAGTTGCTGGTTTAGTTTCCTGGCAATGGCATTCATACAAAAGGATTTCTACAGTAAATAGATACATGAACTTCACTACCTACTTATTTTTGTTAGTACTTGATTCTTTTTAGTGGTGGTATGAGGTAATGCACCAGTGGATAAGGTCGCCAGGCGCTAATTCAAGCGGCATTTTACCGCGCTGTTACGTACCTAGTACAAAACAGTGCCCAAATTATTATACATTTAAGAGTTCAGCTTAAATTATGTTTTACTTACATCGAATATTTGGTTCCAAAGAAGCCACACTCATGCATTCTCTCGGAAATGGTACAAAAGTTGTCAAAGCAAAGCTGTGAAGTCAACAGCATTGGAGTTTATTGTGGTTGGCTACCGTCCACAAATATAAATATGCACTCTGCACGGCTTTTTACAATGGCGAGTCCAAAATTTGCTGCACACCTTCCTTTTGGTCTACATGAAATTGCAAACACTGTTGGATGTATTATCCATTTTATCATGTGCTAAAAATCGTATTTACCTAAGGGGCTACATGTCCAAAATTATTGCTACGTGTTCCTAATTAATCAATCTTTGTATATTTATTGATTCCTGCAAAATTGGGGCACGTAATATTAAAATTAACACATTTTCCTGCATTGTTTACATATTTTTATATGCGTTTTGGCATTTCTCTCTCGCAATTACACCTAGATGACGTCACGCAAAAATTACGCTCGAAAATTCTCTCTCATTGGCGCAATCTTGCATACTATCATTCTTGCAGGCAAAAGTATCCATCACACAAAAAATCATATCTTATGACACTAAATATTTAAAATAACTAGTAATTTTTAGCAAAAAAAAAACCGACTTCAACTCCCATATAAAAAAAATATATATATATATATATCTCATGATCCGCTGATCGGATCTTAACCAGATTAGTATGGGACCACCTCTGAGACACTACCTTTCCGATGCAAAAAGAATTATCGAAATCGGTTGACGTGGTCCAAAGTTATGCGGTAACATACATAAAAAAAAAAAAAAATATTCCGACGAACTAATAACCTCCTCCTTTTTTGGAAGTCGGTTAAAAATGGAGACAAACATAAATACTTGCGTACATTAGGGTGTTCCAATAAAACGTGAGGTCGGAATTTTAATGCCGCCACCTTCTAGGATTGTTCTATACCGAAAAAAGTTATACCCCTATTTTTGGTTTGGAAATCAGAGAAGATTTTGGTTTTGAATTTAGAGAGTGCTTAAAGTTCTCAAAGTATTCCATGTATTTTATATGGGGAAACACAACTTTTCATAGAAATGCTATAGAATTCTTGATAATCAATATTTTTTGGTCCAAGATCGAATGGTTAAATAAACAATTGGATCGATCGAAAGATATTTATTTTCAAGAACTCTTTACCGTTTCTACGAAAACTTCTTTTTTTTCCAGTATACATGGAAAAAGTTTAGCATTAGCAATGGCATCGTTTTGTGAATGGGTTCGAATGCATTCTTGATCAACTAGATTTCTAAATTCGGGGAGCGATAAACCGGCATGTATAAGTGAATGCCGATGTACTGGCAGATATCATCGACATTCACATTGAATCTTAAGTTTATATCCTGATTTAGTTACAGCATACCGGTTCGTCTCTTAAACAATTATTTCAATTATTTCTTTAGGGAAAAATATAGAAATAATTGCGACTGTCTCGAGAGCGCTTTTGTGCTCAGATAAGCCACGAAATGCCACCTCATTTATATAAAGTTTAAGGTTTGTTTTGCGCC
>NW_016162341.1:36839-43811 GCF_001687245.7 Rhagoletis zephyria | reverse complement strand
CTTCAAACCCACTATGCTTTTCCATTAATTAATTTTTTCGATGTCCTTGGGAGAAATCCTGCCATACATACATATGTATCTTTTCTAGTAGAAAAATTTGTGTATATCCTGAAAACGTGCAATTCTGAACATTTTTTAATTGGTGTGACAGGGCGTATGATGAATACAAAATTATTAAATTCAACTTTTCTACTACATTCCTTTTTCTTAAAAAAATGCCTTACAAAATATTTAATAAACCAAATCATATGCTCTCTTATTTTATATGTCCATTCAGGCTGTTGTAAATCAGTACGATATGAAAATTATGTTTAGTTAAATTTTTTTTATGTCATACGGTAGTCCAACCATTATATCAACCCGAGAGGACATGTCAAAGAATAACACGATTTATTTTGATTATTTAATATTATGAAAAGGAGGATGGTTCCGTGCGCAGAAGTGGAAAACTTTTGACTGCCATTCACCTGGGAGTGGCCAGAAGCGATTCTTGTGCGTACGGTTCAAATCGCAGCTCACAACGTCCGGATATTTATATCCACGTATCCTCTGGGTAGCAACCAAACACCCGTTTGGGAGCGAGCTAAAGTGAGAAGGCGTAAAACTTCGCGTGCGCTGGGTTTGGGTCCCGCCACGTTAAAACCCCGCCCAATGAAAAGAAGCAAACAGCCTCGGATGAGACCCCCTTTTTCTGATGACGACCACGGCAAACGTATAAAGGACTATGATTTAAGGGTATGCACCTGGAATATCCGGACCCTTAATGGGGAAGGTGCCTCTGCCCGGCTGGTTGATGTCCTCGGGAAGACAAAGGCTGACATCACCGCCATCCAAGAAATGCGATGGACGGGGCAAGGTAAAGTAAGCGTGAAGCCTTGCGACGTCTACTACAGTTGCCACGTAAAGGAGCGCAAATTCGGTGTTGGATTCGTGGTAGGAGAGAGACTCCGTCGCCGAGTACTGGCGTTCACCCCGGTGGACGAACGTCTAGCCACAATCCGCATCAAAGCTAGATTCTTCAACATCTCGCTCATCTGCGCCCATGCCCCGACGGAAGAGAAGGATGAGGCGTCCAAGGATCTCTTCTATGAGCGCTTGGAACGTACATATGAGCGCTGCCCCCGACACGATGTCAAAATCGTGCTTGGCGATTTTAATGCCAAGGTGGGCAAGGAAGGGATCTTTGGCGCCACTGTCGGAAAATTCAGCCTCCACGACGAAACGTCCGATAACGGACTGAGGCTGATCGACTTCGCCGGGGCCCGAAATATGGTAATATGTAGTACTAGGTTCCAGCATAAGAACATCCACCAAGCTACATGGCTGTCTCCAGATCGAAAAACGAGAAACCAAATCGATCATGTTGTGATAGACGGAAGGCATGCTTCAAGCGTTTTGGACGTACGTACACTCCGAGGGCCAAACATCGACTCGGACCACTATCTTGTTGTAGCCAAGATACGCACCCGCCTCTGTGCAGCAAAAAATGTGCGCCCAACAATGCAAGGAAAGCTTAACGTCGAAAAGCTGCAATCACAACAGACGGCCAATTTATTCGCCACTCGACTCACACACCTGCTCTCTGAGAGCACTCTTCAACAATCCGACGTACGCGAGCAGTGGAACCACATTTCCCGATCATTAAGTACCGCCGCCGAAGAAGTAGTTGGATTTCAGCGAGCCCGAAAGAACAACTGGTACGATGAGGAATGTCAAGAAGCCGCAGAGAAAAAAGATGCCGCCTACAGGGCCACGCTGCGATCGGGCGCAACGCGAGCCATGTGGGACCGTTATAGGGAACTGAAGAAGGAAGCGAGACGTATTTGCCGCAATAAGAAGAGAGAGGCCGAAATACGTGAGTGCGAAGAGCTTGAGATGCTGGCCGACAGGAAGAACGCCCGAAAATTCTACCAGAGGGTTAGGCGACTTACGGAAGGTTTCAAGACCGGGGCGAACTCCTGTAAGAACAACAATGGCGACCTAGTGACCGATGTCCAGAATATACTTAAATTGTGGAGGGAACACTTTTATAACCTACTGAATGGTAGCAGCGCTGAAAGTAGTGAGGAAGACGAACCCGAGTCCCCAGTCGATGATGATGGAGTAGCTGTCCCACCGCCTGACTATGACGAGGTACGAATAGCGATTACGCGGCTGAAAAACAACAAAGCTGCTGGAGCTGACGGCCTGCCAGCCGAGCTATTCAAGTACGGCGGCGAGGAGCTGATGAGGTGCATGCATCAGCTCGTATGCAGAATATGGTCAGATGAACGCATGCCCGACGACTGGAATTTAAGTGTGCTCTGCCCAATCCACAAGAAAGGCGACCCCGCCATACGCGCCAACTACCGCGGAATTAGCCTTCTAAGCATAGGTTACAAGGTCTTATCGAGCGTATTGTGCGAAAGACTGAAGCCCACCGTCAACGAGCTGATTGGACCTTATCAGTGTGGCTTTAGGCCTGGAAAATCCACCATAGATCAGGTATTCACAATACGCCAAATCTTGGAAAAGACCCGCGAGAATAGGATCGACACACACCATCTATTTGTCGATTTCAAAGCCGCTTTCGACAGCACGAAGAGAAGTTGCCTTTATGCCGCGATGTCTGAATTTGGTATCCCCGCGAAACTAATACGGCTGTGTAAAATGACGTTGAGCAATACCACCAGCTCCGTCAGAATAGGGAAGGACCTCTCCGAGCCGTTTGATACCAAACGAGGTTTCAGACAAGGGGACTCCCTTTCGTGTGATTTCTTTAATCTTATGTTGGAGAAGATAATAAGAGCCGCAGAACTGAACCGCTCAGGCACAATACTTTATAAGAGCGTACAATTGCTGGCGTATGCCGACGACATCGATATTATCGGTAAAAACAAGGGCTACGTCTGTTCTGCCTTCTCGGGATTGGATAGAGAAGCAAAGCGAATGGGTCTGGTGGTGAACGAGGACAAAACGAAGTATCTCCTGTCAGCACACAAACAGTCAGAGCATACGCGTCTTGGCACCCACGTCACTGTTGACAGTTACAAGTTTGAAAAAGTAGACGACTTCGTTTATTTGGGAACCAGCATTAACACCAATAATAATGTCAGCCTTGAAATCCAACGGAGAATCACTCTTGCCAACAAGTGCTACTTTGGGCTGAGTAGGCAATTGAGAAGTAAAGTCCTCTCTCGTCGTACAAAGATCACACTCTATAAGTCACTCATCATGCCTGTGCTGGTGTATGGCGCGGAAGCATGGACAATGAAAGCATCTGATGAGGCGGCTCTTGGAGTTTTCGAGAGAAAGATTTTGCGGAAGATTTACAGACCTTTACGCGTTGGTAATGGCGAATATCGCAGACGATTTAACGATGAGCTGTATGAGCTTTACAACGATGTAGACATAGTGCAGCGAATTAAAATTCAGCGGCTCCGCTGGCTTGGCCATGTCGTTCGGATGGACAGAAACGCTCCTGCTCTGAAAATATTCAACGCGGGCCGCGATGCTGGTAACAGAGGAAGAGGAAGGCCTCCTCTGCGTTGGAAAGACCAGGTGGAGAAGGACTTAGCTTCACTTGGCATTTCCAATTGGCGTCAGTCAGAAGAGAAATGACTGGCGTGCTGTTTTGGACTCGGCCAAAATCGCTTAGGCGGTTACAGCGCCAATTAAGAAGAAGAAGAAGAATATTATGAAAGGTATTTTTTTAAATGGGGAAAAAAATTTAAAGTACAAGTTGAATTTAATAATTTAATGTGCATCATACGCCCTGTCACACCTATCAAAAAATGTTCTACAATTGAAATCCTTCAAGACATACACAAATTATTCGACTAGAAAACATATCGCTTTGCAGCCTTGTAATACACCGTTAACACGCCGCTATTCTTTTCGATTAATTAATTTTTTCGATGTCCTTGGTAGAAATCCTGTCGTCCTATTAAAAATTTAAAGATGCAGATTTACTAGAAATGCGTTCAAATATGGGAAACATTTCGAATTTATTGCATTTCCAAAGTTTTCATGGACGATTTGGCAGCCTTAGTTCAAGTTATTAACTAAAACTTCACATAAAAGTCGGCACGGAATATCGTTAGCCTACGGCCATAAAACTTCATGTATATGCTATTTAGGCTAAAAAGCACAAATATAGAGGGTATACATATCAAAATTTGCAAACAAGTTTTTTTCCATATATTCTTGGGACAGTCTAACATACATACATACACGTTTATGTAGTTTTTCCCCAAAAAATTTAGATACATTTCCTATTTGCATCCACGGATCCGCAAAGTTGAAGCTCCGATCCAAGCCAGTGCACACGCCTAGTTACTATGGCCATAAGAGGAACCGCCTCTTGCTGTTCGTTAGCACAGCAGTTGAGTCGTGAGCTGCGGGATAATAAATTACTGTTCTGCCTTGATTTCTACCCATTACGAGTGGATTTAAGAAATCTTTGGAACATCTCAAAGCAGCACTCGTCAATTTCTTTTTTTATATTTTTTTGCTCGATATCGTGATCAACTCCTTACCAGTGTTATTATTCAGTTTATGATATTAAAAGTAGAGCTCTTGTTAGCCGACTAGTCGACTAGTCGACTAATCGATTAGTCGAATAGCAAAAGTTGTTTCAAAAAATAATCGACTTCACTTAATCGACTAACCGTTTCATTTCGACTTTTTCAACTAACCGCTCACAAACAAATAGTCGAGTATCCGTTCATTTTCGATTTTTTGACTGGTTGTTTTCTTTCAGTAAACATTGTATTTTATTTATTTTTTTAATACTTATGATTATTGACAAATCCGATTTTTAGACTACTCGATAATGAGCGGCTAGTCGAAAATGAAGGGTTAGTCGAATTTCACCGTTTAATCGAATAATTGCTATTCGACTATCAACCAACAAAAAAGTTGATCGACTAGTCGACTAACCGAATAGCCGGATAGTCGATTTTTAACAAGAGCTCCAAATAAAAGCAGGGGTAAATGTCTTCGTAAAAAACGGTGCACCCCCTTCGTTTTTTCCTTTTGGTATTTGTAATAATATATATACCAACTGAAAATTTTCTACTATAACTACGGTGACTATATTTGTATAGTGTTAATAAAGGACAAACTTTCATATGTATTTTTTTATTATGTATATTATTAAATTCAATAAAGATATACTTACGCATTAAGTCGTATCACTATATATGCAAGAAAAATAAGTTGAGTGTTTGTGAGTCATATTTGAACATTTATGTATGTCGATGAAAAATTTTGGGTGTATTTTTTTTAGACACCCGCTAAAAACAGCTAAATGACATTTTTTCCTGAAACATTTTTATTTTATTTTTTTTTTGTCAATTTTATTCCGGCTTTTTAACATTTTTATTTTAATGTTACTATTAGCTTTGTACCACGATTTTATTTATTAGGGAAAAATTGAAAAGCAACAAAGTCTAAGCGGTAGAAGTTATAGCAGCTATTTCGGAGATCACCACATCTCCTCATCAGACTTCTTTTTTCTAGACTTCAGCAGGGATCGAACCCGCATCATCGATGTGCAAAGTTATAACAACCACGCTGTCAAGTTTAAGTAGCGGCAAATCAGCTGCACTTGATGGTAGTAGGTTGAATAAGGGAATGAATTAACAACAAGAGTTTACGGGGTGTGCATAGCTCAGTGGTTAGTGCTTCTGACGTTGCACATCGATGATGCAGGTTCGATCCCTGCTGAAGTCTAGAGAAAAGAAGTCTGATGAGGAGAAGTGGTGATCTCCGAAATAAGTGCTATAACTTCTACCACTTAGACTTTGTTGTTTTTTTATTTTACATTTTTTGCTATTATATGTATTTATTAATTGAATCTTTCTTTCGAAACTAACAATAAGTTTTCAAATCTTACAAAGTAGCATTAAATTTAAAATTTCAGCGGCAATGCAGTTGTTGCGGCTGTCGGAATGGACAAAATTGCGAGCAGCATGATCGCAGGACATCGTGCTGAGCAGGCGGTCTGAAAGAACGAGTTCCAGAGCCGCAGTGCCTGGGCGGGTGAAAAGGACTAGTTTCCACGTCGCGCCTTCGATTCTCTATATTTAAGTAATTACAATCCAGTAGGCTGTGTTCGGTCGGAAAGGACAAGTTTCCGAGCTGCACTGACACTGGTGTTGGGTAGTCGGTCTGAAGTACGAGTTCCAGAGCCGAAATTTATATATCGCGGATATTATTTGATAATATCAGAAAAACTCTTTCTTTTTAGTCTTCTTGCATATCCCGCTAAGAAGATCACTCGCTAGTCGATTTGGATAGTTCATTAAGCGTGCTGAGCAACTGGTACCTAGCCTCCTTATGCACTGTATTTACATTTAGATCTTGTGGATATTCGTATTTTTTATGTACCCGGTGCTCCGCATATGGCGCGTAAAATTTTCGATTGCAGTCTTTGAAGTCTGTTAAAAATTTAATTGTACACTGAGGGAAAAAAATATTAAAATCAATCAGAAACGTAACTGATCTTACTATAAACGTCAACGAAAGTACTGTATATTGGTAAATATTCAATTCAATTACGCGCATATTAAAATGAAATGAAATGAATTTAAAGAAAGCCCCAGCTACTACCTGTGCTCGGCAGGAGATGGACAGAAAAATGCCAATCACCTGCCCGGGTCGGGAGCGTGCAAGGCCTTCAGGGATGCCCTTGCTGAGGCTAAGACAAAGCTTGGGAGAATATGATTAAATTTATACAAGGCAATATGAACAGGAGTAGGGTAGCTGATGACCTGCTGGACCAATTGGTTCTTGAACAAAGAGCAGACGCTGTCATCATCAGTGAACCCTATAGAACAAAAGAAACCTGGCATGTTGACCAATCAGGCTCGGCCGCGATATGGATTGCTAACCCCAACCATCGCGCAGAGAGCAGCGGGGTAGGACGCTGCTACGTCTGGGTTAAAATGGCGCAAATCACTGTGGTGAGCTGCTACCTGTCTCCAAACG
>NW_016162341.1:26783-34009 GCF_001687245.7 Rhagoletis zephyria | reverse complement strand
GTTATGTAAAAAGGGGTATCTACATATGTATTGCTTTATTTTGGTACTTTTCAGTCCGATATTTGCATGGTGGTCACACGAGGGAAACAAAACATGGATAAGTATTCAAAATGTATTATTTGTAAATGATAAATAACAAATTCCTTTATGTAATAATGGAGCACTATCATATTAAAACGACCAATAACCTGTAGAACGTGCAACATTAGGGCTGCCAGACGTNGCAAGAAATAAAAATGCTCTAACTTAGGCCAACGGTACTCCGCATAATAAGTAAATAAATTCAAAGCTTGTATGAGATTTATTTTGGTATTTATGTACTCTTCTGTCAGGAAATAATGACTATTGTACATCCAGAACACAAATGCGATCATAAAGAAAATCGCATGAAAGTATGCGCTTTGTGTGTAGGGCTGCCAGACGTCCCGGTTTTCCCGGACATGTCCCGGTTTTAGACTATTTGTCCCGGTGTCCCGGTCCAACCTTAAAATGTCCCGGGTTTCGTTTAAGTGTCTCGGTTTTCGATTTGACTGCACAAATTTTGAATAAAAATGACTACACTGACAGAAAAAATGCGTTGTAATATTAAGAAAAATTTTATGAATTTACTGGGGGAAATAACGCATAGTAAACATGAATATTTTTTATTTGATTATCGTTTTGAAATGTTCGTACTTAAAAACAATACTTTCATACCACGCACACGTGGTGTTGAATCAAACTGAACATTTGAATGCACATTTACATGTCTGGCTGTAGCTGAGTGCACGAAGATGCTTGCCACAATTTGCTAATTTCCAGAGCGTCAGGGTTCAAATCCCATTACAGACAGCATGGAATTTAAATAATTTTTTTTTTAACTTAATTATGAAAAAGCATCCGTTAAGTGCAAAGCGCTTCATTTTAATATTGGCGTATTTCAATTGAATATTTCTATACTAAATACTAAAATTTGTATACTTAAATTTATTACGAGTAAGGTTGGTGCACTTTCATATGCGAATTTTTTTTGTAATTTTGCACGTTTTGCACAAGCAGTAGTTGATGATTAATATAAGTATGTACCTAAATACGTTAAAATTTGTATTTAATTTTTTTCTTTCGTGAACAAAAGCCAGAAGTTTTGAAACAAGCTCACAGCAACGAAACAAATGACTGATATTTTAATGTTACCTTGTATTTATTTTTTTTTTTTCGTGAAACCTAGATTACTTATAAGTACCGTGCCGTACAAAATTATTGGCTCGGAGACACTTTCATCTGATCACAATTTCTAATCAGATCTTTTAGAAAAATGTTTAAAATGTAGCTTTTGAGCCAATTAGTAAAGTGCAAGTCTGAAGTTACCAGAAAATTTCGTTGATTTTTTGCAATTATTTATTTTTTGCTGACAGTGTCTTCCACATACAAAAAAATGTCGAACATAGTTTGTATGGAAGAAACTCTCAGTAAAAACAATACCAAAAATCAACTAAATTTTTATGCGCTGCAAAACTTAATTTTCAAAATTTTATAAAAAANGGAAGAAACTCTCAGTAAAAACAATACCAAAAATTAACTAAATTTTTATGCGCTGCAAAACTTAATTTTCAAAATTTTATAAAAACNTTTAATATTGGCGTATTTGAATTGAATATTTCTATACTAAATACTAAAATTTGTATACTTAAATTTATTACGAGTTAGGTTGGTGCACTTTCATATGCGAATTTTTTTTAAATGTAGCACGTTTTGCATAAGCAATAGTTGATGATTAATATAAGTATGTACCTAAATACGTTAAAATGACATGCACAGAGTTTTACAATTATAGCAAAAGCCAGAAGTTTTGAAACAAGCTCACAGCAACGAAACAAATGACTGATATTTTAATGTTACCTTGTATTTATTTTTTTTTTTTTTTGTGAAACCTAGATTACTTATAAGTACCGTGCCGTACAAAATTATTGGCTCGGAGACACTTTCATCTGATCACAATTTCTAATCAGATCTTTTAGAAAAATGTTTAAAATGTAGCTTTTGAGCCAATTAGTAAAGTGCAAGTCTGAAGTTACCAGAAAATTTCGTTGATTTTTTGCAATTATTTATTTTTTGCTGACAGTGTCTTCCACATACAAAAAAATGTCGAACATAGTTTGTATGGAAGAAACTCTCAGTAAAAACAATACCAAAAATCAACTAAATTTTTATGCGCTGCAAAACTTAATTTTCAAAATTTTATAAAAAAGAAAAGTTGCGAATTTGTATGCAAATTTATTGCATTTTCCCGAGTTTTGCACAAAGTTTAGAAATTTTATTTTTATGTTTTCTGATGTATTTGGTATAAACTGTATTTTTATAAGGAACAAAAAGGTACATGCATTGTGAAAAATTCTCTGTGCTTTAGTTGTGATAAATTGTTTTGTTTTGCTGGTGTACGTTGTAATGATCTCATGATCTCATGTTTTTATGTTTTTGTTTTTGTTTGTCAAAATAAAATTTTACTACATCCTTTCGTACGTAATTTTTGTCGAAATGAAAGGGAAGGAAACGAGACGCCTTTCCTACCCTTAAGTGTCCCGGTTTGCCAACAGAGATATCTGGCAGCCCTATGCAACATGCAACCAATAGCTCGATTTCTTACTACCTGGAGCATAATATGCTGTTGGAACTAGTAATGTCACTAGGACGAAAGCGACAATTGTAACCGACCTCGCTGCAGAGAATGTGTTATGTATGTATGTGTGTGTTGTCGCCGTCCTCCAGTACTGCTGGAGTCAATCGCTACTGCACCGACTCCTAGGTAATTACCCTGAAGGAAAGATTGGTCCAATCGCTCGAAAAATATAGTCGTATGTATAGTAGCTTTGTATTTAGACCAAAGATAGTCTAAAAATTTAAAGCAAAGTAGATTAAAACAGGTGAATTGTACTAAAAGTGGTCCGAATGTAATGCATAAGGTATGAGTTTTGATCTAAAACTGGTTACAATGTCATGCAAAGCGGACAAAGGGTACAATTAACGCCTTGCTGATATGTAGGCACTTAGTCAACAAAATTTCATNAAAGTGGTCCGAATGTAATGCATAAGGTATGAGTTTTGATCTAAAACTGCTAACAATGTCATGCAAAGCGGACAAAGGGTACAATTAACGCCTTGCTGATATGTAGGCACTTAGTCAACAAAATTTCAAGTGCGACGTTGGCATGCGGAGAGAGTATCTGCTTAGAAAATCTGAGAACCCCGGTTCGAATCGCAGCTGGCGCAAGCAAGCAAGCGCTCTGCATGCTTGGGATGCATATGTGCACATGAATATACAGACATACTCAGATGCTAACAGTCAAATAGGGGGTCATAAATTTGTGTATGGAAATATTATTTTGAATACGAACATATTTAAACGCTAATCAAATATAAACTATTCATTTTTACTATGCATTATTTATTTCCCTCAGTGTACGCTGTGCCCCAAAGCCCGATTCCATATACCCAACGTAGTTTAATCAACATATTAAAAATCAACATCTTGTTTTCTTGGCTTAATTTAGATTTGTGTCCTATAACCAATTGAAGGCTTGCTTGTTTTAGTCTCGCCTGAGAAATTTAGTTTTCTATATGCTTTTTCCAGGTAAGTCTTCTATCTAGTGTTATCCCAAAGTACCTAACACTACCTTTTTGTGGCATACCCTTGATGTTTATTTTTAGTGGTGGGCAAGTTTCTTTCTTCAAAGTAAATGTTGTCTGAACACCTCTATCCTCCAAGAACCTAGCCATAGCTCTACACGGTCAAAAATTTGGGTTTAATTTTTAAACCGCGCTGAGACTACTGCCTTTTTTATAGGAAATGTTTGCACACAGCGAAATGTGGTGTTGATTCAAACTCAACATAAGAAAGCACATTTACATGCGTGGCTGTAGCTGAGTGTGCAAAGATACTTGATAAAATTTGTTGCTACCAAGGCTGTCCGGGTTCAATCCCCATCAGACGGAGCATGAAATTTAAGATTTTTTTTTATTTTTTATTCTTAATTACGAAAATGTTTGGGTTCAAAATTTAAACCGAACTGTTTAAATTCTAAACCCAACATATGTGCTCTGTTTTTTTTTTTAACTCGGAAGGTTTGTATTTGAAACTAAATTTAGTTTGGTCATATATGTAGTCCAAAAAGTTTAAATTTAAAACCGAAATTTTTAACCGAGTACCATATTGAAGGACCAATAGGTTAGTTTTGGTGATATTCCAATGGTCTTACCATGAAGTATATCTGTCAGGTGGACAATGGTGGACTTCAGTGGGTTTATTGATAAGCCCTTTTCATAACACCAGTCTTCAGGATATATACATATGTACATACATATGTACATACATATCGTTACCTTAATATAGAAAGGAGCTAGCTCATATAGTCGATGAAATGCAAAAAAGCCGTAACTGACAAACATTTTTTATTTCTTAAAATTATGTGGGGACTTATAATTCGATGAAATGCATCATAATCAATCAAAAAGGGAATTTTGGAATTTTACTTAGTTACGGATTTTTGTGTTTCAGCGACTATGTGAGATAGGGCATTTCTATTACCTTGTTTATACCATTGTAAGACCCGCATTTACAATAATCCGATTTGACTCAACACATATTTCTTTCAAATGTTTATTACCTTGTTTATACAGACACATAAAGCGCTTTGATCCAGTTCGCAGTGATTCAAAACGGATGCATAAACCAAGTTTTAATTCGCCCTGAATTTCAAAAGTGTATTGACTCGAATTTGATTTCAAATCGGGTATTTATTTCTCACATCGGTTAGAAAACAGATATAAACACATCACTCATTTGACGAGTAGTGAAAATAGGCTGGTTTTATTTTTACAGCCCGTTTTAAATTTGAGTTATTATTAAAAAAAAATGAATTATTGCTCGCTTCCATTTCGGTCAATCGCGCAAATCAATTATTAAAGAAATATCGAAATAAAACAACAAATTTTGTATACTTTTGAATACGGTTTCAGCGAGTGCGCTGTAAAGATGCAGGTATAAACGCTTGAAAGATATAGTATGTGTTGCTTTCTTTCGATATTTTTTTTAATAATTAATTGACCGAAATGGAAGGTAACAATTACCTTGTTTATACCGACACATAAAGCGCTTTGATCCAGTTCGCTGTTATTCAAAACGGAAGCATAAACCAAATTTCAATACGGTCAGAAATTCAAAAGTGTATTGACTCGATTTTGTTTTCAAATCCGTGTTTTATTTCTCACATCGGTTAGAAAACAAGTATAAACACATCACTCATTTGAAGTGAAAAAAGGCTGGTTTTCTTTATACATCCCGTTTTAAATTTGAATTATTTTTATAATAAGTTTTAATTATCTTCCGCTCTCATTTCGGTCAATCGCGCAAAGTAATTATTAAAGAAATATTGAAAGAAAACAACTAATTTTGTTTACTTTTGAATACGGTTTCAGCGAGGGCGCTATAAAGACACAGGTATAAACTTTTGAAAGAAATATGTGTTGAGTGAATTCTTTTTATTGTAAATACGGTTCCCACATTGGTATAAACAAGGTAAATGATTCAATGTTTATACTTGTTTTCTCTCTTCTCTGCAATAACGACACAATTCAAAATTCAATAAATAAAAAGTTTTACTACTGTTAAGAAGCTCTTGTTTCTAATCCTTGTCAAATCCTTTTCTAACCCTTACTAAAGTAAGCAGTAAGGATTGCTTAAGAAAGTACTAAAGGTTAGACGTGGATTCGAGCAGGTTTAAAGCCATGAGCCACTTAATAGTAGCAAGGGTATACGTTTGTATTTTCATCTTTACGGTGGCCGTTATGCGTAAACAAGGTTGCTAAAATGTTTGGAGATACATATGTTATATTTTTCGCAAATAACTATAATTGTCGCGGAACTTACCAAAATCCGATGTAGCCTACCAACCTACCAAAAGGAAAAAAAATACCAGTTTTGGTAGGAAAAGCCCACGTTTGGCAACACCGTTTATGCTGTTGCTTTTAGTGGCAAAAATTTTTATTCAAATAATAAGCACAAATCTAAATAAAAATTGTTACGAAGTTAATTCAACATTCTAATGGTAACCCGCATAAGTGCTCGCAATGTTGTCCTCAGAAATTTCTCAAAAGCTATTTACGCAGGCAGCTAGTGGAGGAAAAAGTGGAGATTTTATCTCGATGCAACATCCAATGGATCAAAATCCAGCATTTGTAAGGAAAATATTTGCCTTTTCTGATTTCAATTCTTTCAGAACAGAAAGTCATGCACTAGACGTCTTAGCAATTATATTATAACAAAAAAGATGTCAAAACCGTCACGTAAGGGTGATGTTTGCCGTCAAATTTTTCACTAGTCCTACGGGCTCGGCAATTTTTATTCACCTCATGGTTGTCAAAAATTTACCATCCAGAGTAGTTTTCTATCAATTGGCACAGGCCCTATAATTAAAAACTAATAATTTTTTGAAGATGCACTAAATTGCTCTAACAAATATGGCTAAAACGTTTTATATTTTTACAATAAGCATTTCCTTTTTATGCATTTTGTTATAAAGTATGAGAAAAAAAAATGGTCGAGCATATTTTTGGTTGCCCTAGCTATAATGTTTACAATACTTCTGAAGAAGCTTACATATTTAGCTTTTGTGTTAATGTTTTTTGGAAGGAATTTCGGTCATCCCTTGTCAAATTTAGCTTGGAGACAAACCGGTTTCAGTGTTGTGCCATCTTGAGTGTCGTTTTTCGTTTTTTTTTTTTATACCCGAGCGCACTTGTGCACATACAGTGACGAGCAAAACTGTAACAAGGTTTAACACTTTTTGTTTCAGCCACCGCTATATTTCCAAGTTCTGACGGCTTTCATCCTTTTGTTGAATATTCTTGTTGGTACATCCCTACTCCCTCTCTCATAATGATTTGAAGTCAATACAACAACAATAAAAAAACCAGCAGACCAAAATGTAAATTAAGGCAGATGTTACAGTTTTGCACTCACTCTCAGTTTTGCATTTGACAGTTATCTTTTACTTAGTTGGAAGTCAGATGACTTTTTTCTATATTGTAATTTATTGAAGAAGTGATCACCAGTAAATAACATAGTTAATCAGGAACCATAAATGTAAATAATAGATTTACTGCGGAAAGGCGGAACCGCACGAAAAGTGGCAAAAATTTTGGAATTTGCTACTTAAAAATGTTAAGACTTAGAAAAAATATAGCCTAAAGTG
>NW_016162341.1:17404-22403 GCF_001687245.7 Rhagoletis zephyria | reverse complement strand
AGAATTACTCTTACCAACGGTGCTACTTTGGGCTCGCTGAACAAAAACCTCTATGAATAATAAATATTGTACTTTATAAAACCATAACAACAGAATATCTTTGTTCGTGTAGGGCGTCTTTTGCAGTGCTCCGGAGTTTTTCTCATTTTTTTGAGTATTTTACAATTTAAAATTGTTACTGATGCCATACAAATATTTGCGTGAGAAACAACTTTTTTTCTGACCACCAGAACCTGAGATTGCTTTTCAATAATGTCAACGACACGCAAACCGGAATCACTTGCAAAAACGCCAGGTCGATCTTCCACTCAGGTGACGATATAATGCATATTTAATTGTTCTTGGGTGACAGATTTTAGCATTCGCTATTCTATCGAAATCACTATCACTGTCACTGCTCACTTCATTGAAGAATTCTTCGAAAGATGGGTCCATCCGTGACCAAATGTTGGAATATGTATTTCCTATATTTGCAACATATGTCAGCACCTTGAAAATAAATATTCCGACAAAAAAACGGCATTTACNTTTAATTGTTCTTGGGTGACAGATTTTAGCATTCGCTATTCTATCGAAATCACTATCACTGTCACTGCTCACTTCATTGAAGAATTCTTCGAAAGATGGGTCCATCCGTGACCAAATGTTGGAATATGTATTTCCTATATTTGCAACATATGTCAGCACCTTGAAAATAAATATTCCGACAAAAAAAACGGCATTTACTTGCCTATTTCGCAAATATTTCGAACACATGTTATCCATTAAAAAAAAAANCCAAATGTTGGAATATGTATTTCCTATATTTGCAACATATGTCAGCACCTTGAAAATAAATATTCCGACAAAAAAACGGCATTTACTTGCCTATTTCACAAATATTTCGAACACATGTTATCCATAAAAAAAAAACTACACGATAGATGGCGCTGGGGTTGAAATATTCCTAAAATGCTTATACACTCGGAGTATGAGATATTTATCATATAAAAATGAAATGTGTTTCGTATGACCGCTATCTCTGGAACCGCTTATGCTAACATTCTAATACCCTACTTATAGCTAGGGTTCGAACGATACTATCGATATTGAGTAAGTATCGATACTGAGGGTATAAAAATTAGTATTTTACCTTATTTGGTGATTATACTCGATACTTTGCAAAGTATTCGTAGTATCGAATACTTTTTATAAAACACACTTTTTAAATTTTTTCTTCCATTGCTTTTATGGATTACTATCATTCAATTTTGTCCATCACTTAAAATAAACAGAAATTGCGTGTAGTCTGTTGCATAACATAAACCAAATATGTTAAAGTTTAATGGCCTTGTTCATAAATAACATGATAGTTTAAAAACTAAAACCTCCCTATTATAATTGTCATTCGTACTGTCATCAGGTATGTAACTTGAGAATAGAAATCGCTGCATCTTTTAGGCGCATCAATATTACATAGTTACATCCCGAGCTAATAAAAGGAAGGTAAAAAAATAAAGTAGGTTTAAAGAGCTTTTCATAAATTTTTCAGTTTATAAACCTTTTTTAAATTTTATGAACAAGGCCATAAAACTTTACGCAAAGTTCACGAAAGNTTTGGTGATTATACTCGATACTTTGCAAAGTATTCGTAGTATCGAATACTTTTTATAAAACACACTTTTTAAATTTTTTCTTCCATTGCTTTTATGGATTACTATCATTCAATTTTGTCCATCACTTAAAATAAACTGAAATTGCGTGTAGTCTGTTGCATAACATAAACCAAATATGTTAAAGTTTAATGGCCTTATTCATAAATAACNTGTAGTCTGTTGCATAACATAAACCAAATATGTTAAAGTTTAATGGCCTTGTTCATAAATAACATGATAGTTTAAAAACTAAAACCTCCCTATTATAATTGTCATTCGTACTGTCATCAGGTATGTAACTTGAGAATAGAAATCGCTGCATCTTTTAGGCGCATCAATATTACATAGTTACATCCCGAGCTAATAAAAGGAAGGTAAAAAAATAAAGTAGGTTTAAAGAGCTTAATAAATGACATTTTCATAAATTTTTCAGTTTATAAACCTTTTTTAAATTTTATGAACAAGGCCATAAAACTTTACGCAAAGTTCACGAAAATGCAGAATTTTTAGAAACTTTTTGGGTATGCAGTTTTGTAACCTATTCAAATTTACGAGTAGCCTACTACCGTTGACTTTTAATTCAAACTTGCACATTATTATACTAAAATTTAATGAAAGTAAGTTCTGCAATAAAATAAAAATCAAATATTTTAAATTTCTATTGTTTTAATTTCAGGAAATAACTAGATATCCGATTGAAGAATAAAATAATTTTAGTATCCCANAAAAACTAAAACCTCCCTATTATAATTGCCATTCGTACTGTCATCAGGTATGTAACTTGAGAATAGAAATCGCTGCATCTTTTAGGCGCATCAATATTACATAGTTACATCCCGAGCTAATAAAAGGAAGGTAAAAAAATAAAGTAGGTTTAAAGAGCTTAATAAATGACATTTTCATAAATTTTTCAGTTTATAAACCTTTTTTAAATTTTATGAACAAGGCCATAAAACTTTACGCAAAGTTCACGAAAATGCAGAATTTTTAGAAACTTTTTGGGTATGCAGTTTTGTAACCTATTCAAATTTACGAGTAGCCTACTACCGTTGACTTTTAATTCAAACTTGCACATTATTATACTAAAATTTAATGAAAGTAAGTTCTGCAATAAAATAAAAATCAAATATTTTAAATTTCTATTGTTTTAATTTCAGGAAATAACTAGATATACGATTGAAGAATAAAATAAGTTTAGTATCCCAAAAAAACATATATACTGAGTAGTATCGATACTTTTTCCCTGATACTTTTAGAATATCGATACCATGAGCTCGATGCCAGAATGAGTACTCAGTATCGATACCAAAGTCGGAAATTTCAAAACCCTACTTATGGCGAAAAATGGTAGATATTGGAAAGGGGGAGGTGGGGTTGATACAGCTGCATCTATATATGTACATCAAGCATCATTCGATTGGGAACCATTTGTTATTTATTTTAAGTTTTGGGGAAATATAGAATTTTAAATGAAAATTTAAAGATTTTTTGAAATCTTGCGTTAAGTTTGAAACTTTGATTTTTATGAGTTTCTTTATAGACTGTCCTATGTTTCTATAACAAAACATCAGAATTAAATGGGGAAAAATCAAAATATTGTTTTGAAGTGAACTGTACATTTGTATTTTAGGTCATTTTTATTATTACTTTTCATCGATTCCTAATAGTACAAGAACCGACTGCTCAAAAATATGTTGCATGTTTTCCTGAAACAAAATAACCAAAACTCAATAATTGGAATCTATGGCAACTTCAAATCACCGATTGACAGGTCCTAGCCTGGCAGGATCATAGTAATTGATTTATGAAAAGTCATAAAATCGAAAAAAAGCTTCCAAATTTCGAAAGAGTTAAACGTACTGATTCCAAAAGTAAGGGCTTGCCACATCTTATCCTGGCAGAAGTCCTTGGCTAGTCGGCTTGAAAGAAGCGGATTTTTCCAAAATATAACGGTGAGCTTGGATAAGGTATAAACCAGGGGCGAACGCAGGTAGGGGTTTTGGGGGTTCAAACCCCTCCCGAAATGCCTGCGGAAAATTTTAAGAATTTTGTTTTCATTTTGTTAATTACGTAAACACTACTGTTTTTATTTCCGCAAAAGTTTGTATGAATTTTCAACCATTCGCAAAAATCTGCAAATAAAGAACAAACCGAGGTGAATGAGTACAAGCTTGGAAGCATAACCGGACTAAATATTGATGTTGATAGATAACTCACACGCCATGGCATTTTAACGATACACGTTTTCTGCCCCGCGCCTGCACTCACGGGAACCCTGTCTGAAGTATGTTGACTTATACTTGCAACAATGCACTTCAACATAGGCTGGAATTACTTTAAGACCATAAGAATTGGCAGGCAAACTTGAATTCATTTTATATATACTTTAAATACAATTCTGTCCAAATTTCAAGTCATATGAAGTACGTTGAGTAATCGGTTTAAATTGATCAATTGATTAAATCAAGACCGCTGTTCAGCATCCAGCCCTCCTGATATCAATTTATATCGTCGTTTAAAGTAGAAAACCGCGTATCAACAAAATGCAAAACCGCGTAACAAGATAATGCAAAACCGCGCATGTGAGGTTGCATAAATTCTAATAATAGAAATATTAACAAAAACCAACAAAACCAACAACCACATGATCAAGTGAATTGCAGCGGAATAGCTGCGCTTGATTGTAGTTGGCTTAACAAAGTGAAATAGTGGAAAATAAGCAACAAGAATTAACAAGACAAACTTAGCACAGTGCGTAGGCAACTGGCTGAGTCAGTGGGATCGTCGGTTCGAATCCTACTGAAAGAAGTCTGATGAGGAAATGTGGTGATTTCCGAAATAGCTATCACTTCTACCATTTTTTCAAATTATTGTTGCTTTTCCACAATAAGTTTTCACTGAAAACGGCCTCGAGCTCATAAACATTGTTGAATATAATTGTTATAAAGGCCATAAAAATAACAAAAAAACTATTTTAATATAAACTTATTATTGCTTTTCATTCCATAGCACTCCAGCTATACATTTATTTTACGATGTTATGCTATCACGGCTTTATTAAAATTAGAGAAGAAATGAAATATAACATCGTTAAATAAAGTATTTTTTATATTTCTATTAAGACGTGGGGTGAAACCCGCGGGTAAAAGCTAGTATGCATATCGTTGTTTAAAGTACAAAACCGCGTATCGTCTTTCTGCAAAATCGCGTAACTGACATTTGCTGCCAAAAATTGGATTTGCTCACACAAGCTCTTGGCTCAAACCTTATTCATCCGTCCTGAAATATACTAGCCAGAAATGCGATTGGTTTATAAAAAAGGGAACCATTTTGAAATATGAGTGTTTTTACTCCCTAGAAAATAC
>NW_016162341.1:5044-17379 GCF_001687245.7 Rhagoletis zephyria | reverse complement strand
ATTTGAATCGCAATATCTCCACAGCAAGAGTTTTCCCAGATATAAGCTACATATATACCAAATGAAAGCTAAGGTTTTGGGCTAGACTTGAGGAAACTTAGAATAAAATCGTTGGACCAGTTTTTGAGAAAATGTCCGAAATATATGTTTCCAACAGGCCAACTTTTACTAGGGTACTTAAGTTAAATTAATATTATTTGCGATGGATAGACGAAGTTTTTACGTATAAAATTTTTACTGTAGGATGATTTTTATCTTAGAAAAGTTATCCTACGGAAAATTAAGGATAATCGAGAATATCTTTCGAATCCTTCCATAGCAGATTTTAATTTTTAGTTGAAATCACTTGGTTATGATGACAGAATGAGAATTTAGAGAAAAATTGAATGGTTTAAACCAGGGGCGAACGCAGAAATTTTTTTCGGGAGGGGTTTGAAAATATATATTTTTTTTCATTTAATCAGTTGCACCAAATATGCGTTTCGGTGGTCCAAAATGTCTACATTTTTATACCTTTCATGAGCATGAAATGGTATTATAACTTTGGTCCGATGTTTGTAAGTACCAGAACAAAAAGAGATAGACCCATTACAATGCATACTTATATGGTCAGAACGTCGAGCTGAGTTGATTTAGCCGTGCCCGTCTGTCCGTCTGTTTGTATGCAATCTAGTCTCTCAGTTTTCGAGATATCCGGATCAAATTTGGGAGGTGGAAGTATTTTTATAATGTATTAATCATTTGTCGGAACCGGATGAATCGGACCCCTATAACATATAGCTCCCATATAACTGATTGTTCAGATATGAGATTTTTCGTTATAACTTCTCCATTTATGCAGCTACGAACATGAAATTTTGCAGTACTTGCACCCATTATAAACAGAATACTTACAGTGAAAAGTACATAGATCGGGTCACTATAACCTATAGCTCCCATACAACTGATTGTTCAGATATGAGATTTTTCGTTATAATTCTTCCATTTATGTAGCTAGAACCATGAAATTGCGCGCTGTTTTCATTCATTATCAACAGAAGACTTACAGTGAAAATAACAAAGATCGGGTCACTATAGCCTGCAGCTCCCATACAACTGATTGTTCAGATATGAGGTCTTTTATCATAACTCCTCCATTTATGCAGCTAGGAACATGAAATTTCGCACCATTTTCACTCATTATTAACAGAATACTTACAGTGAAAATAACAAGGATCGGATGACTACAACATATATCTTCCATTCATCTGATTGTTCAGGTATGGGATTTTACTGTAAAACTCCTTTATTTGAACAGCTAAAACCGATAAATTTCGTAAGATATTTTATAAATAATAATACAAAGTCTACGTAGAAAATCGTCAAAATCTATGCTGTATCTGTATGCTTTATCACCTATAGCACTGATTGTTCAGATACCAGTTTTTGCGATATATCTCCTTTATGTAGGAAACTAAACCCAATAAATTGTGTTACCGGTTTACATACCGATCTCATTGCAGTGAAAATCACTTAGATTGGTGCCATATAAAGTATATCTTCCATACCTCTGATTGTTTAGAAGCGATTTTTATATAAGTATGTAACTCCTCTATCGATGTATGCAGATCAGGGGCGCACCCAGGAATATATTTTAGGGGGGGTTTTATATTTCTGAAGATATATCACCGGAAAATACTGAAAATTTGCTTCAGATAATACCCTCTTTAATATACATTTATCCAAGTTTTATGTACAGTATGTAAAAAATAAATAAACGTTTTAAAATTCATAAACTGCACTTTATTTACAGATTAACAGAACTCAAACGCTTTTAACCGACTTCAAAAAAAAGGAGGTTATCATCTCGCCGGAATACATAACTTTGGACCACGTGAACCGTTTTCAATAATCCTTTTTTTATTAGAAAGATAGTACCTCAAGGTTCGTCCCGTAATTTGTTTTAGAACTCCGATGATTGGATCATGAAGAAATTAACGGTACCCCTAAATTTGAATATGAGAATTGAAGTCGGTTGTGTTCTTTCCTTAAAAACTACTTGCTTAATAAAAGGATCTATAAACTCAAGATGCGCTCAACTTTCAAAAGTACCTAATACAAAATTTTAAAAAAGAGTCAGTAAAAATAAATTTATTGATTCCATGAATTTTTGCACTTCAATGTTCATTTTTTCGATCTCTGATTTTCGATAGAGATGGTGATTTTTCACGATTGCTAAATTTTTTTAATATTTCAAATACCGAAAAAATTAACTGAACTCTCAAGAAAAACGAAAAATTCATATAAAACGACGGACGAGAAATGGAAAAGAAATTTTCTTCTACCAAAATTTCTTAAATCAGTTTTCAGCTCTCAAGAAAAAAAATGCTCGTATATTTATTCCCTCATGAAAATTTACAGCAAAAGCAAAGCGCTTTTTCAAGCAACAGAAATTATAATAAATATTTCTTATAATTTCCTTGAGAGCTGGATTCTTAGCTTTAAGATACAGATTGTATTTGAGGTTATTAGCTTTAGGGGGGGTTTGAACCCCAAAACCCAACCTTGTGTGCGCTAATGATGCAGATGTATTCAAAAATAGTAATCTGTCAAAGTAAAATTTGCAGATGTTCATGAAAGGTATGAAGCCTTCCGTATAGCCGAAGACAGCGCTGCTCTTACTTGTTTTCAATAAATTCGAGTTATTACATATCGATGCACGAAAAAATTTGAAATATAATTTCTCTACTGCTTCGACTTAAAAGAAAATATTGTAATCAGTATTTCTTTATTGGTAACTTCTGTTTTTCTGTGGATGCTAAGTAAAGCTAAACCATCTAATCTTTGTTCCCCAGTTTTACTTCGTAAATAGGATTCAAGCTTAAGAAGGAGCATTCACTGGAAGTAAGTGTCACAGGAAGTGTTGGCCAATCGGTATACCTTTTGGTATAGTGATTGATTGCAACATCAGGAGCGTCTAGGAGTGGTGTTGGACTATGCTCCGTAGGTAAATTAAAAAAATGCCTATAAAGAAACATAATAAGGGTATTCATCAACCCTTATAAACCGTATAAAATTATAATTGTTAAACTTTGGAAATCAACTATCAAAATTTGTATGGAAACTCGCAAGGCGAATTAATATAAGGTGATAGCAGGAGTACAAAAACAAAAATTTACATGTATTTTGTTTTTGCTTTGGCGCCATAGACTGTCAAAATCTGTAAGAGTGTGTGTAGAAATTCAAACTAAATTTTTCAATTTGATATCAGAAGCCGTGCGCGAAACACATACACAAAATCAGCTGAGCTAGTAACACCACCTTATATAAATTCGCCTTGGAAACTCGTTTACACATGTCAGATAAATTTCTACAACGATATCAGTGAATAATCTTGATAAACTGAAGCCAATGTAACTCTGTCGGCAGTGTATACAAAAAGATAGTATGGGGCGTTCATGTAACAGAGCTCTTAAATTTATAAGAATATCTGCTTGATAAAGCTATCGGTTTAAATGAATATTGCTAATATTAATTTAAATATTAGCATGGCATTTGAATTTGAATGGAGAAAATTACCTTTGACACATTTTAATACATGATAATTGAAATGTGAAATTATGTTTAGTCGAAAGCAGAAATTTAAAAGCAGCAACCGGTGCCCACGGATTTTCAAGGAGCTCATAAGTCTCGTTATCGCTTAGTCTACGGTGACCAAAATTTGACATATCATAAAGCGGAACCTGCAAGGACGTGGATATATAAATTCGGTCGCAGGTAACTTAAAACTTGATTTTCGTGACGCAGAGGGTTGTGAAATTTACGGCATAATGAAAACAATGAGGGTGTTGATTTTTTTTTAGGCCTTAGCCAAACTACGCCTAAACGTTAGTATTCATGCATGCTAGTAAAATTCCAAAAAAAAAATCACAGAGTTTACCACTGATATGTACTTAACAAGAATTCGAAGATTTACTTTGCCAACTTCGAATTCGTTCTACAAAAATGAACAACACAACAAAAATACAAGTTCAGTTAATTTTTTCGGTATTCGAAATATTAAAAAATGTGGCAATTGTGAAAAAGCACCATCTCTATCGAAAACCAAAAACCAGAAAAAAAAATTTCATGGAATTAATTAATTAATTTATATTAAAATTCTTTTTTAACATTTTTTATTACTTTTGAAAGTTGAGCGCATCTTGTGTTTATAGAACTTTTTATTAAACAAGTAATTTTTAAGCAAAAAACATAACCGACTTCAGTTCTCATATACAAATTTTGGAGTACCGTTAATTTTTTCATGATCCAATGATAGGATCTAGACCAAATTACGGGACGACCCTTAAGGTACCGTCTTTCCGATAAAAAAAAATTATTGAAATCGGTGCTCTCGGTTCAAAGTTATGCGGTGGCATACATATAAGAAAAATTACTCCGAAGAATTGATAACCTTCCCTTTTTTTCAGTCGGTTAAAAATGTTTGAGGTCTTTGTTAATTTTAGGTACATAAAATGCAATTTATGAAACTTACAATTTTTTTATTTTTTTAAATACCTGGTGTACATAAAACTTGCATAATGTATTTTGAAAAGCGTATTACAGAAGCGGTATTTTTTGATAATAAATATTTAGAAGTATAGTTTTTAGCAATTTATTTGAGAAAAATTAAACATTTAGATTAATGTTTGGCTTTTTGTCGATTTTAAATTTGCTACACCAAAATAATTGATGTCAAATAAAATACCTCTTTGATATAAAAATTCAAGTGACGAAAGCTGAACTAGAAACAAAATTTATGATATCATTTCGTAACGAAAATTATACGAATTTTTTAACTGCCTTGGAAACTGACGGAAAATCTTTTTTAACCGACTTCCAAAAAAGGAGGAGGTTATCAGTTCGTCGGAATATTTTTTTTTTTTTTTTTTTTTATGTATGTTACCGCATAACTTTGGACCACGTCAACCGATTTCGATAATTATTTTTGCATCGGAAAGGTAGTGTCTCAGAAGTGGTCCCATACTAATCTGGTTAAGATCCGATCAGCGGATCATGAGATATATATACATATATTTTTTTATATGCGAGTTGAAGTCGGTTTTTTTTTTTGCTAAAAATTACTTGTTATTTATTCGGAACGTTGCAAAATTCCGTTTACTGCAAGAAACACAATATAAAAAATCGAAATTTAGCAACGATTCGAATGAATAAAAATATTTTCCGTCAGTTTCCAACGCAGTTAAAAAATGCGGATAGTTTTCGTCACGAAATTTATATCATAAATTTTGTGTTTCTAATTCTGGTTCTATGAAACCACACACGATAATTTGGAGGAGAAGCTAGGCCAGGCAGCTAAATATGTAGGAAAGGTGTGTTTTTTGTTTGAATAAGTATCATAAATCGATATCAAAAATGGCGTACATGAATATTGAAAAACTTAATTGTACATACATATGTATGAAATTCTAATCAACATTCATTCAATGTAAGCTTAGTAAATGAAAGTTAAAGTGAACAACAAAGCTGAAAGATGATTTTTGCTTCCCTTCGAGCAGAATTATTCAACCCGTTTCAACCTTCCAATATGAGTCTGTAATAAATTGTGGGCATTTCATAAGCGTTTTTATTATCAGAAATCCAGAAACCCTTCTAAAATACAAAGGACAAATTGCAATTCCCTTTAGATGTTTCTCGTTGTAATTCAAGTTAAGTAAAAGGCTGAGTGGTTGGATTAACACTACCATGTCTTCAATCATTTAATTTGTGCTAGTGGGTTGACAGTTATGAGAAAAGTATTTTCAGCAGGGATTTACATGCATAAATACACATACAGGGCCGGCCTTAACAAATTAGGCGCCCCTTTTGTATAAATGACAGCAAAAAAAGTATTAATTTGAAATTCTGTCCCATATTTTTTATTGAAACAATACAAGCATTTGTTTACAGCTATTAATAACAGGGTTCCGTATCTACAAGGAAAAACTACTAAAACCGAACTTTGCTTGGTTTATTGTCAGCAAACTCTGTGATGAGATTGGAAATATCTAGATTTTCTGCTACAGTTAAACCGCGATATAACGCAATTGAAGGGATTGGACGAACGCATCGTCATATACATATGTAGTTTCGTTTTATTTATAGAATATGAAAACCTCGATACAACGAGATATGCAAAATTTTTGAAGTAAAAAGCTCGTTATCAGTTTTTTTTTTAACACGACTCTAACCGTCATCATATGCAGACTTTGCTTTTTTGTAGAGGCTTTTGAGTCGAGACTTTATTATATGGGCAAATCTCCGGAACCTTGTGCTTTTGTGTCACCTACCTTTAAATTAATTTTACTTCTTATTAAGAACTTGGACCCTTTTGATAAAAAATTTGACGAGCTCTTGCAATTTATTTATTTTTTATTTTATTTTAATAATGTCATTTTAATTTTTGCAAACAATCAAAGTCATTAAATTAACAATTTGGGTGCATTTCTTACTTTGTACTTTGTTGAGAATAACTTTTTCAGCGCAAAACGAAGACATTCAAAAATCAATACAAATAGTACATAAAATATGTGCTCATGGCCGTAGCCAGAACGAAATTTAGGGGCGGGGAGGGCCTACACAAAAAAAAATTCACTAAACTACTAACTAAAAAATTGTTTATTATAGCTTAAAATTATTGTAACCAATAGAGGTAAATATGTACACTAGCAGCCTCTAATGTGCTATTTTTATACCCGAGCGCACTTGTGCACAAGGGTATTATAACTTTGTTCACATAACGGTTGTTTGTAACCGGCAAAACGAATCGAGAAAGATATAGATAAATGTATACATAAATGATCAAAATGAAAAGAGAAATCGATTAAGCGGTGATTGTCTGTCCGTCCGTCCGTCCGCCTGTGCACACGATAACTCGAGTAAAAATTTAGATATCTTAACGAAACTTGGTACGTGGACTTCTTTCTGGCGTAGGACGGATGGTATTAAAAATGGGCACAATCGGACAATAACCATGCCTACCTCCCATATAAGAAGATTATTCACTCAAAATTGATATTTACAATAAGTTTTAGACGAAAAATAAGAATACTATAAATTTTTTGGAAAATGGGCATAGCCACGCCCAGTTATGTTTACATGTGTATATCTTGGTAACCGCTGCACCAATTTCTTCCAAACTTGGCACAGTTGTTAACCTTGGTATAACATACGAAATTTTTAGTATCGGACAATAACCACGCCCTAATCCCATATAACGGTAATTTAGAGAAATACGAAATCTTCGATAAATCAGTAATTATTGAAGCTAATTTATTCAAAGTTGATGCATGCAACAATTCTTTACCAAGAAATACGCTTAGAATAAAATTTTGAAAAATGGGCGTGGCACTTTTCACATAACAGTAAAATTCAGAAATGCTTGAAACTTCAATATTTCGAAATTCAAGGACGCTAATTTACTCAAAATTGATACACCCAGGTTTACCATGTAGCGGTAGCTTTCGGAAAGGTGAAAAACATACATATATTTAATACTTGCGCCGGGTATTTAATGTTCGGCCCCTTTTCTTACTCGACTTTCTTACTTGTTATTATAGAAATTTATGTGCGCTATGTGTTTTCTGCCATCTGCTTAAGAAGTAAACGTCTTGGCTGTTCACCAAACCGGTCTATAATTTTATCAAGATTGGTTCTGTGATACAAAACTTTCGATGTACGCTTAGAAGACACAATCCTAAAGACAAAGTAATAAACAACTGAACTATAAATTTATTTATTATTTAACCGTTCAATCCATTTTCGCTCATTATCGACTGCAGGCAAGTTTTTACCCTTTTTAAATGAAAGTGCTTTGAAGTTAGAGAGAGTAACTTGATATAGAACCGGATGATCCACATACCCACTTTTTAAATCAATTTACTAATTATTTTGTTAGCATTGAGTGTATAATTTGTTATATAGTATATGTATAGGAAACAACTTGAAAGTTAGGAGGGGGCCGAAATTTTTGAGCAAGCATTTCCTGGTACTATTCTAGGCAAACATTTATAAGTTAGGGGGGAGGGGTCGGGCCCCCTTACCTGGATACGCCCATGTATGTGCTCCTCATTGGAAGCAAATTTTAACAATTTGAAATCTGCTACTCATAATTATCAATAAGGTAATATTTTAAGTTCTTTTCCATTTTGCACTTTCAGCAATTACAGTATATTTTGCTTTGCTGACTTTATGCTTAAGTGCACATTTAAGATACCTACCCCAAAATGCGCATTAGCGGCATTATTTTTAACATTTATAAAGAAACTGCTCCGATAGACGCATTCAATATACCTGCGCATTAGCGATACCTGCCTTAAAAATTGTGCAACTATTATCAATTATCAAATAAAGTATTACGTTTACCTGCACTGGCTCTAGACTTACCCAAATTTTGCAATCTTTTATTTATTTTGCATATCTCGTACAACAATGAAAACAGCTATCATTCATGTAGTTATATAGATAATTAGATACCATTCAGAAAAAATTTTCACTTGCAGTAATCTCTACGTGGTAAGTGCTCCTCCATTATTTGGTTTCATAGGGATTCGGATACCTTCCTCATTGAAGTAGTAAAGAAAATTCGCTTAAGGAGACTACATATATGACCAAACTAAATTCAGTTTCAAATACCAACCTTCCAAGTTTAATAAAAAGAGAGCACATATGTTGGGTTTAGAATTTAAACAGTTCGGTTTAAATTTTAAACCCAAACATTTTCATACTTAAGAATAAAAAAAAAATATCTTAAATTTCATGCTCCGTCTGATGGGGATTGAACCCGGACAGCCTTGGTAGCAATCAATTGTATCAAGCATCTTTACACACTCAGCTACAGCCACGCATGTAAATGTCCTTTCATATGTTGAGTTTGAATCAACACCACATTTCGCTGTGTGCAAACATTTTCTATTTCGGTTTAGATTTCAAACCAAATTTTCTATATATGAAACCTAGAAACTAGATTTAAAACATTTTGGTTTGATAGTTAAAGCACGAACTTTTTGGACTAAAATTTAAACCCGAATATATTAAAAATTGCTTAAAACTATTCACTGGTTTAAAAAGTAGACTATAAAAGATTAAAAAGGCAGTAGTCCCAGCGCGGTTTAAAAATTAAACCCAAAATTTTGACCGTGTAGTGGTTAGCACTGCGTGCTACCATTCCTCAGGGCCTGGGTTCAAGCCCCGTTCAACCCAACATCAAAATATAAAAGGTGTTTCTTTTTTTTAAATAGCGGTCGCCCCTCGGCAGAAAATGGCAAACCTCCGAGTGTATTTCTGCCATGAAAAACAGCTTCTCATAAAAATACCATCACCGTGCGGAGTCGGCGTAAAATTTGTGTGACAACATCAAGTCTCACGCCACAAATCGGAGGAGAAGCTCGGCCAAATACTAACGGACATATGTGTAAGCGCAAATCTATTATGATATAATTATATATGTATGTATGTAATACTTCTATACTGCTAGAAAATACATTGTACATTCCCAAGAACGAATATTCCAAAAATTACAGTTTGACTTTTAAAATCTCTTCAGCGTATCAAATCTAACCTACGAAAAAAATAATAAAAAAATTCAATCACGTAAATTTATTTTTTAAATGTTCTTCGTATTACCGCGTTTTACTAGCATTAAATTCCACTTTCCATAAGTCTTTCTGATTTACTTAGTCTCTTAAGGTTTATTTTTGACTAATACTGTTGGTTTTTAGGTAAAAATTTTATATAAAATTAATCAATTTTGGGATTTTCATGAAAATGGTTAAGAATTGTAAAATATTATTGTAATGAATAAAAATAAATCTCCATGTACTAGAAAAAGCTGTATTTTAATTTAATTCAAAATAACATAATTTTTGGAAAGGGAAATATAGTTAAATTTCCCAGGCCTGTGTTTTCGACGGACAGCGAGGCCAAGCTACTTAATCTTGTTTGAGGAGTTTTAATGAGTTTCAGTTTATTAATTTCGCCATTTGCAACAGTTACTGGAATAGTTATCAAAGTACAAATAGTGTTGGGATATACATATCTAACTCTGGAAGATTGTGGTCTTTCATAAAGTTGAAAACTTCGATAGGCAATCAGGCAGTCTTTCATCAATGTCAGATTTAAAGTTGACCGTTAACTTATTTTGCAATACAGAAAAATGTCATAATATTTTTGGATCAGTTATTGGTTCATCGACAGCCTTTTTACCGGGCCTAGGTTTAATGTGCTTTAGTTACGTTCGTGGAATGAAAAATGGCTGCGTGTTAAGTGCCGCAGCTCAATGATACATTTATATGAAAGTAACAATTACAGGGTAACATCTTTATGATAACCAAAACTGAGTTATTGCACTTTTTACTTATGCACAAAATAAACCACACAAATATTTGCGCAAATACCAACTAGTACAAAAAGGAATCGAATAAGAATCTTATTTGTACTAACTTTTATTTGCGCAAATATTTGTGTTGTGTATTTTGCGCATTACACTGGCGACACAATCGACAAAACCTTAATACGCCGAATTTGGTTTTTCATTCGATTGGTAAAAGTAGCCATGCGAATTTTGGAAGTGGTTAAGAGAAGCGGATGCGCCCGCCGACCTTAACATTCCGGCGTGGCGCCCCTTGTAATCCGTCCACCCTAAGGCTGACAACGCATACATATGTATGTATATATGTACATAAGTACGTTTTTTACGAATCCTTTAATTTGTTATACAGAGATACCGAGAAGATCATCTCAAATACTTAAGGACATTATTATTTAGGCCATTTCGTATTAACTTGGTTATGACATAATACCCAAAACTCAACTGTTTTCGAGATATTTGATTTTAAAGATGATTTTAAAAACAAGTATTTTTTTATGTACGCCCCTATTTTAAATGCTACTTCAGGGGTCGGATTTTTTTCTATTTTTAGTTAAAGGGAATGTCAATTGCTAAAAATCAACTATACAACTTGAATCAAGCCGCGGCAGTTAAAAATGACCGCTTGATAAAATTTACGTGTTTCCCACATTCATAATCCAGAAAATTAAGATTCAAATAAATCCAAATACAGACACAAGGGGGAAACAAATTTATAAAATTGTTGCAAATCAAAATCATGTTTGTAAGCCGGAGTTGGGCTCGCAGAGAGGAGATCAACGCAGAAATACTTCGTAGCCGATGTTGGACTGTTTTTTAAACGCGCCGAACCTACGCAGAAAGGAGTTTTGCTCAAAAATACTGTGGCCAGCGTAGCCGGTTTTCGTGATCAGGGAAATGCCCCCTTTCGTTTGATACCCCTCTTACACCCCCAAAGCAGGGGATACTTCTCTAAAAATTTCCCGAATCCACCACAATCATTCCCTATATTAAGTTGAGATGCATAGCTATATAAGTTTTTTTTTTACAATATCGCGCGATTTTTAATATGGCGCTTTCTTTTTTTTCATAGAAAACAATATTTCAATATATGGTGAAAATTTACGCCGCTTTTTCATATGAAACATTTTAAAAAAATTTAACATTCCTATTTGTTGTCTGTATTTTGATTTTTCTGAATTTTGATTTGTGTGTATTGTGAATTCGTGGATTTTGATTGTGTGGATTATGTTATACACCCCATATCATTAAAAAAGATTTTTGTATGGTAACTAGTCTTCAAATTATTTTAACTATTTTAAAAGCTATTATGTTTTTTTGGCGATACAAAAAGGTAACCCGTACCCGGATTGTGTGCTCCACTAGCGGAGAGTAAAATTTCGTGGCGGGAAAATAAAAAAATACGTGACTAAACGAAAAACTTAACAATTATATTTTTTATTTATTTTTTATTCATTATAATTTTAATTTTATCTTATTTTTTATTCATTATAATTCTAGGCTTAGGCGCCCCTATTCCTGATATAAATTCTCCTTATTTTCCTTAAATAAATTTTTTTTTAAGTTTTGCATATCGCGTCATATTACCAAATTAATCAGAAATTATTTAAATAATAATGTACTTAATGGAAGGATTTTCCCTGTAACCGTGTGTTGGGGCTGCCAGACGTCCCGGTTTTCCCGGACATGTCCCGGTTTTAGACTATTTGTCCCGGTGTCCCGGTCCAACCTTAAAATGTCCCGGGTTTCGTTTTAGTGTCCCGGTTTTTGATTTGATTGCACAAATTTGAATAAAAGTTCAAAAATCACTACACTAAGAGAAAAAACGCGTTGTAATATTCAGAAAAATTTTATGAATTCAATGAGAGAAATAACGCATAGTAAACATGAATATTTTCTATTTGATTATCGTTTAAAAATGTTCATAATTAAAAATAATACTTTCATAACA
>NW_016162341.1:0-2365 GCF_001687245.7 Rhagoletis zephyria | reverse complement strand
TGAGCAAACAAAGCTGGTATTTACCTAACTATATTCATACATATTTCTACATTAAACATTTTAATGAAAGTTTCAGCTTTTCGAATGTGACTAACAATATTAGCTGACCTGCAAATGTCAACTGAACTATAAGAAAAACGAATCACAACTCATGCGAGTATGTAAATCAGAGTGAACATGAAAGGAGCGTGAAAAAATTATGATTAATGTTTGTCAGCGTTGGTGCAGTCAGAGTGGCACCACTTCGGTCTGCGAGTCCAAAGCAGTCACTCATTGCCACAATCAGTAGCATGCTAAAATTTACTTACAAAATGTTTACATAACTTCCAAGAAATCATTTATGATACCTAGCAATGTATATACATACCATCTATGAATGCAATGAACTTACATACCGATGTACATCAATGTGTAAAATTTCATAGGTTAATGGCGCCGAAGAGATTGAAATAAGTTTGAGACATGCATACCTATGCATTAAAATTTGTAGTCATGAATATGAATATTTATAAACCAAATGTTTATATTTGCAGCCCAGTATACTAGGCTGTTTCAAATAAAACGATAATTTTTTTTCTTTCGGTCCCATATGAAAATTTCTTTGTCAGTAACACAAAACAATATGTAGCTTAATTTCATTCCTCTATTTTCATATTTCAGTTAGCGCTCGCAAAAATAAAAATTTTCAGTGCAAAAAATTTGTTCCCCTATCTACTTGTTTGTAAACAATTAAATATAGCACGTAAAGAACCCTTGTAGTGCATTCAATTTTAGTATAAAATTGCCAACAAAAACAAAAATTGCAAGAATTAACGGTACTACTTCAAACTTACACTTTATTTTGAACTACAATTGAATGGGCTACAAGGTTGTTTTTGTTATATTTATTTAGCGGACCCAGCGAACATCGTCCCACCCAAATCCAATTTTTGTTTAACCTTTTGGTCCAACATTTTCACCAACAATTCACATTCACGATTTTCAGTGACACAATTATCTGTTCTGATTATGGTGTTTTGGACGTCAGAAGGTATATCTTCCATAGCCATTCTATTGCAGCTGCAATGAATAATTAAAAAGTGTCGGCCGCTGTGGTGTAGTGGTAAACAGTGCGCGCTTCCACTCCGCAACGCCTGGGTTCAAGCCCTGGTCAAAGCAACATCGCAAAAATATAAAAAAAAGGTATTTTCTTAACAGCGGTCGTCCCTCGGCAGGCAATGGCAAACCTCCGAGTGTATTTCTGCCATGAAAAAAACAGCTTCTCATAAAAATACAATCGTCGTTCGGAGTCGGCGTAAAACTGTAGGTCCCTCCGCTTTGTCTGACAACATCAAGGCGCACGCCACAAATCGGAGGAGAAGCTCGGCCAAACACTAACATATGTGTAAGCGCCTATCTATTATTATTATTGTTATTAATTAAAAATTTTAAAATCATCCTTTCTACCATGAAAGAAAAAAAAATCACCGTTCGCAACTTCTGTTGACTAGCTATGGCCAGATGTGATTTTCATGCTCAGCGAAACTTCATGCGAGTAGAAAAATCACTGATATTGTGGCCTGGCATTAGCAGTCACTATAAGCGATTTTTAAATCACAGTGAGAAAATCACCGGTAGGAATTGCGACTGCGTGAGCCAAGGTCTCATCTTCCGATCGGCGGCATAATGCTTTCAAACACTGAAAGAAACAAGTCGAAGAATTCGAACCATCTTTGAAGCAATAGAACCATATCCTCAAAAGAAATGTAAGCGACAAATGTATTTGTATTTTTGATCAAAACCAGGGTAAATTATTACCAAAATTGGCAGAAAATATTTGGGTTGGTATAATGGTAAATATTTTTTCATTTTGGTAGATTTTTGTTAAGGTATTTTGTTTGAAAAACAAATAAAACTTTTCCTTCCCGCTTTTTTTTCCTAGTTAAATATCATTATTTTATAAATTACTTTGCAAAATTGTAGTCTTGTGTGTGACTAAAAAATCACTGAATAACTTTGCGATTGGTTTTTTAGAATTGTAGTAGATTGTATAAATGAGAATTCAATTTATTCCAGCAAATTATAGGTTTACATGTATAAATGAGGTAGAATTAATGCAAAGCACACATGTAAGCATACATATGTACATATATGGAAGGTTAATTCGTCAAAGTGTGTATGAAAAGGATATTAACCAAAATGAATGCTTATATACCGAGATATGATTGTATTTGAAACAATTCAGATATAGAACGTCAAAAAGTATTCAATGTATTCATATGGATTTATACTCAGGTGTTGAAATGGTTTAAATGATGATAATGATGACTGGTTGAATGATGAGTATAAATGCTCCTAGATACAACTGGTGGATGACGTCGTCTCG
>NW_016162340.1:42633-43821 GCF_001687245.7 Rhagoletis zephyria | reverse complement strand
TAGTATAAAATTTGTCGACTTTAGTGGCTTCCTGGCGGCATATAATTTAATTTTTAGAGAAACTTCTGTTTAATTCTTTTTATTGGATAAATTGTTTTTCAAAAACAGCAAACACGTTCACATTGCAGATAACGAATTTTTCGATTTTTGCCCACTTAGGTGACGCATTAGTTGAAGAGCACTTATTACATACAACGAGAAAGAAAATATGCCAACCTTTTCGGATGCCCTACACGGGGCACTTTCTCGATTCTATTCAATGGAGCTGGTGCAATTATTGAAAATGGCGGGTATGGAACTCAGCAAATGGGTATCCAACTCCACACAATTGGAGGAGGAATGGCCTGCACAGCATGAGATGTTTCCGGAAGAAGTTACGAAAGTTCTTGGGCTTTATTGGAAACCTCAAGAAGACATACTAACTTATAGTGTTCGAACGCAAGCCCAGCTGACCATTAACCAAAAGGCACATTTTATCGGATGTTTCTAGACTATTTAACCCGTTTGGTGTTTTGGCTCCTATCATTGTTCGATTCAAAATTATGTTTCAGTTACTTTGGTTTGTCATGGCCTTGCCTCCGAACTTGGCAGAAACGTGGGCAAAATATCATCAGGATCTCAGTCAAGTAAGTGAAATAAAACTTCATCGGTTTGTGCCGAATCATGTCGACAAAATAGAAATTCATCGGTTCTCAGATGCTTCGACCAAAGCATATACGGCAGCAGTTTATTTGCGATTTGAAGGTGATGATGTCAGAACAGTGTTCCAATACTCGCAGCGAAAACGGGAGTGGCACCTTTAAAGACTATCTCCTTACCCAGAGTAGAGTTGTGTGGTGCTCACTTACTGGCTCGCCTAGTTAATGTAATTCTCGAAACTATTCCGCATCGGGATCCCAATGTGTATGCTTGGAGCGATTCCACACTCGTCATGTCATGGCTTTCGGTACCGCCTGTTAAACTAAAGACTTTCATAGGCGATAGAACAAGTGAAATATTAACCGCACTTCCGCGAGGCATTTGGCGTCATATTTTGTTTTTAATTACACTTTTTTAAAAATGTTATTTTTTTTCTTTTTTTAAAATATATTGTAAATTAAACAAGTAAGAAAGTCTAAGTTCGGGTGGAGCCGAACATTAAATACCCGGAGCAAGAATTAAATATATGTTTTTTCACCTTTCCGAAGT
>NW_016162340.1:38544-39097 GCF_001687245.7 Rhagoletis zephyria | reverse complement strand
GACTTCATCTTAACGTAATTTTAAAGCTAAAGAAACGGGCTTAACATTTCTATGTATAGGGTGGTCATGATTGTCCTACGGCTAACTAAGCTATAAACAGTATAACTTTTTGAAGTTGATTTACATAGTGAAGACCAGTAAATTACGGATTTAAAGTCATACCATCATAATCCTTGTTTAATTATCTATAAAAACCATGTTGTTAAAAAATGGGGGTTTTAAAAGAACTATTTTTAAAATATTTTTCTGTATAACATTGTGTTTTATTTTGTGAGAGTTAACAATTTTTTGAAATTTGTTTTCGGAAACTTAGGATGAAATATATTTAGCAAGGTATTAAAAATAGTATTTTTGCAAAAATCTAAATGTTATTGGAAATTTCGATGGGTACTCTCATTCAGTAATAAATATTTGTTCTTTAAGGTGGCAAACATCTAGAAATGGCCGTGGCAATTTTAGGACTAGATTTCGGCAGAATACCTTGCTACATATAATACAATATGTGTATTACAATGGATATGTGTATTCTTCAAAATTATATTGTTTTTTTTTT
>NW_016162340.1:28739-32755 GCF_001687245.7 Rhagoletis zephyria | reverse complement strand
ATTCGCTAATCGTACAATAAAAATAAATAAATTACAAAATGTATCTGTACACTGAGATTTTTTTTTGTAATTTATTTATTTTTATTGTACGATTAGCGAATGAAAATTGTTAGCAATGGGTGTATTTCCATATATGTGGAATAATACAGTGCGTTAAGAAACGATAGCGACCTAGTGGCTGAAAAGTTCCAAAATTTAGTGGGGGAATCGTTGCATATATTTACATCATATTGCAAGCTAAAATTTTACATTTTCCTTGGGATACTCCTCGCTTATGGAAGTCCAACTTTAAAGCGTTAATGAATGATAGCACCATTGAAGCAATAGGCAATAAAATTTAATGAGGGCACCTTAAGTCAGTGTGGACAGGAGATTGGAGTTTCTCCAACCTTAATTTAAAAATTTATTTAATTTTTTTGCGCGAAGTTTACCGACATTTGTTGAAATTTTCAGCTTTACAGCGTGTGATGCTCCAAGGGATTTAAATGGAATTTAGATTGGAAATCAACAAATTTCTATATCCCCTTTGAAATTTTCCAAAAATTTTTGGTGGCAAGTTACAAAATGGCGTTGCAAGTAATATTTCGTAATTCGTTTAATAATTACAAAGCACAACATACACTACGCTTGGCACTTAAAATTTTTGCAAAAACGATCAAATAGAAATGCTCAAACTATAAGCCCAAAAACAATAACTGATGCGGTGTTTCCAAGATATTTTGACGCCCTGGAGTCACAAGTATATACAAGTATCATATTTTATCAATCATACCGATAATTTCATGTATTAAAAGAATTAAAATTGAAAATGAATAAAAAAATTAAAACAACAAAATGAATAAAATTAAGTGAAATTAATGTTTAATTTCTAACCTAACCTACATATGTATGTATGTAACTGAATCGCCTAATAATAGCTTTACATATAAAAAGATTATCCTCATTTTCGAGCTTAACTCCCTAATCTGTTATTAGAAAAAGAGATTAGCCATGCAAAATTATAATTAAAAATATCTCAGATTGAACCGATAACTTTTTGGTGTCCAACCTAGTTTTATCGATATACTTGCGAAGAAGAGGAGGAATGTCAAATGTTAAAGAAAACAAAAATTGACGCTAGTAAGGAAAATAGGTTTGTAAAGGTGTTTTTAATAAAATATTCAGTTAAAATATATTTAAAATGGCATAAAATGTGTTGCAGAAAAAAGTGACCACGGTGGCACAGAGAGAAGTTTAACTTTTCCTCGAGTTGTGTGAATAACAAGCACAACCAATTTGACAGCTAACGAGCTTTGATTGAGATTATATTTATATGTAAACGTACTTTTATGCTTTGCGGTTCGCATATGCATACACATCAAATTTCATGAGTACCTAGTACTCACGCCTTTTTTTATTTAAAGCGTAAATTTGTATATGTGTCTATACTTCAGGGCAAAATAAAGACAAATGTACTACAAGCAGAGACCCTAAATAACTGTTATGATTTCATTTGGGGGTGGAAAACGTTGGTCGTAGGACAGTAAACAAATTTTTACGTTACATTGTAAGAGTTATTCCCAAAACCAAAATTTTTTCGTTGATCGTAACTTTTATTCTCGACTTTTTTGCTTTTACGTCGCTCAGTGAGAGTTTTTCTGAAGACACAATTTTTTCTGTTGCTCAATTTACTATTGTACTTTGTTCATTTTTGTACTTTGTTATTTTTGAAATTATTGAATTAAGTTCTTTTTCAATTTATGTAAATCAAAAAGAAAATTTTTGATTACTTCAGAATTTTTTCTTCTTTGAAATTTAAAATACGTTAAATTAAAAATAAGTTTATATAAAAATAAAATTTTTAAATACGCTACAATTGGTGTATTTAATTATAAAATTGTATTTTTAAAAATTTTATTTTTATATAAACTTATTTTTAATTTAACGTATTTTAAATTTCAAAGAAGAAAAAATTCTGAAGTAATCAAAAATTTTCTTTTTGATTTACATAAATTGAAAAAGAACTTAATTCAATAATTTCAAAAATAGCAAAGTACAAAAATGAACAAAGTACAATAGTAAATAGTATTAACACTACAGCCGCCTACGCAAAAAGGAGTTGGACGCCTAGTTCCGCTAAAGTACACTTTTACCATATATTTAAAACCAAATTCATGATGTACCTTTTTAAATATTTATTGATTAATTTTTTATATTTCTTATTAGAATTGAATTATTATAGTTATGTGAAAATTACAAACAAATCTTCTGTCTACAAATGTGGTAGGTTTTAAGCCTTGTGTGGTAGAAACCCCCAAAAAAAAAAATGTGGTAGATCTACCACCGGCGACACACGGAATTATACCTGGTCATCGTAGTTCCTTAAGTAACGTAACTCTTCTTCTTACCGCTTTTTCTGGCAGGCTGCAGGTGTGTGTTTGGCCGGGTGTAGGTATGTTTTTGATTAGTGTATTGGTGTTTTTGGTTCAGTGTGTTAGCGTATTTTGAATAAATTGTAATATATATGGATGAGTTGTAATAAAGATGGAAGCAATTGTAAAAGAGAACACCAAATGCCGAATAACAGGTGATCTCAGCTGTAGGTATTTTTTGGCAATCAGCTGTTATTATTTTTACTTTGGAAACTGTACGATGATTATAGTCGACATCTCCGCGCACTCGGCTACGGCAGTCGAAAGCTCTTTTGTTTTTAAATTCATATTTTTCATATGTGACAATGAAATCAGTTCCACTCATTATTATTTTTAAATATGTCTGCGACAAAATTTTTAGTCCCACGGATAAACAACAGATAATTTACGGCAAATTATGAAATAGTTAGTTTGGGTTTAGCTGGTTTCCTTAATTAGTTTTCAGAAGGTACCCTGCTAATTTTCACGGAATATTTTTTAAAATATGTCCGTGGCAAAATTATTCTTTTCGCGGATAAACTACGGATAATTTACCGCAAATTATCAAATAGTTAGTTTGGGTTTAGCTGGTTTCCTTAATTGGGTTTCACAAGGTGCCCTTTAAGTTAGCAGGGTACGCGATATTTTTTTAAATATGTCCGCGGCAAGATTATTCTTGGTTTTCAGCAGGGCACGCGATATTTTTTAAAATATGTCCGCGGCAAGATCATTATTTTCACGGATAAACAATGGATAATTTACGGCAAATTATCAAATAGTTAGTTTTGGTTTACCTGGTTTCCTTAATTGATTTTCGATGGAAGTTAGCAGGGCACGCGATATTTTTTAAAATATGTACGCGGCAAAATTATTATTTTCACGGACAATTTACGGATAACTAACGGCAAATTATCCGATAGGAATTTTTGCTTTGGGAAAAAGTTGTCCTGCCAACTTCAGAGAGGTAATTTATAGTAAGTTTGACACTTGTTAAGAGTCAAAACTGAGTACAAGTTAGAGAAACAATTTAATGAAAAAAGTGGAGTTGTCGAATGTCGAGAACAGAGTGATATTAGTTATTATTAATGTTCTTTTTAAAGAATTCTTATTTAAAACACACTTATATCCTTATGTCTAATTTTGAGCAACGAAAAGAAAATTTCCTTAGAAAAAACTCGTACTAAGCACCCATGGTGGAATAATAACAAGGTGTTGTCAGTAGCGACGTGTTTGTTGTAATTTTGACAAGATCGGCATGCTTATTTTCAGTGCTTCCGATCTTAATTTTTATACTACTATACGTTGGGAAATAGTATCTAAAATACTCCATTTTAGTATTTCGTTTTATAGCGATTTTTAAAGAACTTGGTGTTTTCAGAACGATATTAATATTTAAAATTGCTCCTCAAAATATAAAATTTAAAAGATATCGTGGTTATCAAAGGAAAAATACGTACACAAAAATCGTATGGAAAGGCGATTTTTTTATATTAAATATCTTTTGCTGCATTGTCATAATATCGAGCCAAATGGACTACTGATACACTAGAATAGAGCGGCAGCACGGTTAGATTACGATTTCGCTTATATTATCGGTATTTATGTGTTTTAATCTATTTAAAAAAT